>NW_028327178.1:51465454-51616969 GCF_987537825.1 Furipterus horrens | reverse complement strand
TTAGAGAGATTAAACTGCCAAACATTCCACTGCCAGCAAATTATAGAGCTTGGAGTCAAACTCAGGTGGTCTGATGTTACATTTCTTGATCTTAATCTCTACACTCCATTGCTTCCCAAGGAAAGTAGCAAAAATAAGAAAATGGCAACAGAAGGACAGGAAGAAAGAACTCTTTCCAAGTCCAGGGCAAAGGTTGAAGCCTATGGTATAATCATGTTACAGAAACAGGTGTTCCAAAAAACCCCAAAGTTTGCGGCTGGGGGATGGGGAAAAGGAAGCAGCTTATAGAATGCCTCCACATGCCTGAGGCTGGTGGCTAGTGTCTTTTTTTATGCAAAATGGCTTTAATGCATCTTAAGCCTCAGGTAGATGGGAGGGGATTTGGACCAGGGGATGGTATGGAGAAAGCACACAGAGCCTGCCTGAGGTTCTGTGAATGGTCAGAACTGGTTACCGCACCCACTGCATCAGAGGATGTAGTCAGGGATTTAAAAATAAGCGGCAGACATTTTAGTGGGGCTGACGGTGTGGATTTGATTAAGGCCGAGGCTGACTATGTGAATTTAACTGGGACTGACGATGCAGTTTTAAGGAAGGGACATACGTTGCTGCTTTGAAAAGGAACAGACTGACCATGTGGATTACAAAAGGACTAACTATGCAGTTTACAAGGAGGCTGGGAATCCATGAGGTTCTGGATTAAAAGCTGGTGGACCCCATAACACAGACGAGGTCTCCCCAATCAGGATTGGATGATTGGCAGCTACTGGTAAAGCTGAATTGTGTTTGGAAAGTAGGGAAACGGTTTCTCTAACTTTTCTAAAGCTAGCCTGGTTTGGTAGGGGGGGGAGGCAAGGATATGTGTTTATAGGTGTTTTAAAGAATGTAAGACTTAACAACAGAAATCCGCAAATAACTAAATCTATATAACTGTTAAATAAACAATTCTTTTTTTTTCTCACTAATCTCTGGTATTGAGAGTTATAATTTTGGCGGCGGGCAATCGGGCCTCTAACTAAAGAGCCCGTGGGTTTGTTTTCAATTGGAGCAGCCCAGGGGTTCTGTAACAATCATAGCCACTAGGTTCTGCCTTACACAATGATTTCATTTGATCTTGACTTCAGTTGTGATGTGGGTACTATCTCTGTTTCTCAGAAGGAAATAAAGGCACAAAGAAACTAAGTAACTTGTGATCACTAAGGGGTGAGCTGATTCCCAAGCCCCCATTCCTACCCTTGTGATCATAGTGTTACAGAACCCCTGGGCTGCTCCAATTGAAACCTAGTGTTACAGAACCCCTGGGCTGCTCCAGTTGAAAACAAACCCACGGGCTCTTTGGTTAGGGGCCCGATTGCCCGCCGCCAAAATTATAACTCTCAATACCAGAGTTTGGTGAAAAGAAAAAGAATTGTTTATTTAACAGTTATATAGATTTAGTTATTTGTGGATTTCTGTTATTAAGTCTTATGCTCTTTAAAATACCCACAAACACATACCCTTGCCTCCCCCCCCTTCCAAACCAGGCTAGTTTTAGGGAAGTCAGAGAAACCGTTTCCCTACTTTCCCAACACAGTTCAGCTTTACCAGCAGCTGCCAATCATTCAATCCTGATTGGGGAGGTCCTTTCTGTGCTGTGGTGCCCTCCAGCTCTCAATGCAGAACCACCTGGATTCTCAGCCTCCTTGCAAACTGCCTTCTTCCTGAAAACTGCGTGGATCTTCTCTCCTTCTCAGAACTGCATGGCGAGAGCCTCTTAAAGCAGCCTGGAGACCCCTTCTCCAAGCACTTGGAGAAGGCCCCTTCACCAAGCCACGCGGAGGGAGCACACGAGAGAGCAAGAGAGTGAGAGAGCGAGAGCGAGCGCGCGAGCGTGCCAGAGAGAGAGTCAGAGCACCAGAGTCAGAGCGCGAGTGAGAGCCCGAGTCCGAGAGAGTCTCTGAGAGAGAGCACGAGCGAGAGCCAGAGAGAGTCCCAGAGCGAGAGTCTGAGTCAGAGCGCCAGAGCGAGAGCCAGAGTGTCAGAGTGAGAGCACGAGCGAGAGCCAGAGAGAGTCCGAGCGCCAGAGCTTGAGAGAGAGAGTCTGAGTCAGTCCGAGAGAGTCTGAGTCTAAAATGTCTGCAGCTGCTTATATATCCCTGACTGCGTCATCTGACGCAGTGGGCGTTGCAAACAGTTCCGACCATTCACAGACCCTTACGTAGGCTCTGTGTGCTTTCCATACTGTCCCCTGGTTCAAGACTCCTCCCATCTGCCTGAGGCTTTGGATGCATTAAAGCCATTTTGCATAAGAAAGACAGTAGCCACCAGCCTCAGGCATGTGGAAGCATTTGAAAAGCTGCTTACTTCTCCCCATCCCCCAGCTGCAAGCTCTGGGGATTTTTGGACTCCCCTGTTTCTGTAACACTAGCACCCACGAGCTGTTTAGTTAGGGGCCCGATTGCCTGCCGCCAGAATTAGAACTCTCAATACCAGAGTTTAGTGAAAAGAAAAATAATTGTTTATTTAACAGTTATATAGATTTAGATTATTTGCGGATTTCTGTCATTAAGTCTTATGTTCCTTAGAATACCCACAAACACATATTCCTTCCTCCCCCTACCAAACCAGGCTAGTTTTAGAAAAGTTAGAGAAACCGTTTCCCTACTTCCTAGACACAGTTCAGCTTTACCGGTAGCTGCCAATCATTCAGTTCTGATTGGGAAGGTCTTTCTGTGCTGTGGTGCCCACCAGCTTCCAATCCAGAACCGCGTGAATTCCCAGCCTCCTTGTAAGCTGCATGGAGTTCTCCCTTATTAAAACACCATGGTGTACCCTCGTTTGTAATCCGCATGGAGAACTTCTCAAAACCGCATGGTCAGCCCTGTTAAAATGTCTGACGTTATTTTTAAATCCCTGACTGCATCCTGTGATGCAGAGAGCATGACACCCAGTTCTGACCATTCACAGAACCTCACACAGGCTCTGTGTGCTCTTTCCATGCCACGCCCCCTGTCCAAGACCCCTCGCATCTCCTTGAGGCCTTGGAAACATCCAAGCTATTTGTGTGACAAAGACACCAGCCACCAGCCCCAGGCATGTGAAGGCATCCTGAAAGCTGCTTCCTTCTCCCCGTCCCCCAGTCGCAAGCTCTGGGGGTTTTTGAACACCCCCCTTCTGTAACAATAGTGCCTCCCCACGTCAGACTTCCCTTTCTGTCCTTGAAGGAACAACATCTCCTTCTTCCTGCCATTCTTGTTTTTCCTGTCTTTTCCATTATCTATATTTCCTCTGTAAACTTTGAAATTATACACCTCTGATGGAACATGGTGGGCTAGTCCAGCACCAACTCATAGTAGCTCTCCATAAATACTGGATGGATGAATGGATGAATTTATGAAGAGAGCTGTGATAAGGTAATTACCCAGGAACTCCTGAGTTTTCTACCCCACCTCCCCAATACCACTTCCCACCTTCCTAGAGGGGTAGGAGGCTAGACCAGAATAATCATCTTTCACAGTTTGCCTGGGACTATCCCATTTACTACTGTTGTCCCAGCTTGACGTTCACAGCAACCTCATCACTCTCAGAAATGCCCCAGTGTGGATAAAACTAAGTATGACTAAATTCAGCATCCCATATTAGACAAAATGAAGGCTCAAGGTAAAAATTGTTACAGAAAATAGTTCTAACACCGTGATTAAAAAAAAAGTTAAGTATATTTTATTGATTATGTTGTTACAGTAGTTCCAATTTTTTCCCCTTTGCTCCCCTCCACCCAGTAGACCCACTTCCCTCCAGCAGTCCCACCCCTCTTAGGTCATGTCCATGGGTTGTGCATATGTTAGAAACAAGGACATAGTGACTCCCAAACCAGTAGCAAAGTCATTGGTAACAAAGGGCAAATGTAATTAAAGGGTCTTAAGGGCAAATGTAATTAAAGGGTCTTAAGGGCAAATGTAATTAAAGGATCTCTGGGAAGGGAGTGGACAGTATTAGCATATTCACAAATCACAATAGGGGTATTTAGATGAACGCGTTAGATTGTACCTCCTGAGTATCCGGTCATGGAGAAATGGGGAAGAAGGAGAGGGGAGGGGAAACTAGTTGCGTTAGGGCGGGGAAGCTAATCGCTCTCACCTTAGAATGGCAATTTTAGGGTGGGGAAGCTAAGACTATAAAACCAGGTTCCTTTGTCTATTTGGCGCGCACATGCTCCTGGCTGTGAGGGTGCGCCCGGCTCTGCAGACTCGTGAATAAAGGCCTCGCTTTACTGCTCAAGTCCTGTGTCCCAGTTTTTATTGTGAGCGTTTCTCACAATTTGGGGGCTCGTCCGGGATCCTCCGCCTGTGTGCGGGAAGGGCTCTGAGCCAAGGCGGGGAGACGCGTCCTACCCGCTTTTGGGTGGCCCGCTTGACCCAGGGCCCACCCGCCTCAGTGTCCGGAAACGACCCGAGACTTCTTGTTGGGACAGCAGTGGATCGACGCAGGGGGAAACAAAACCAAACACCGCAGCAACCAGGCAACCTCGTGCACGGGCCAAGGTAGGAAAATTGGACTTAAGTACTGCCTTGTTGGTTGGGCATCCTCGGGAAGCTGATTGTGTGTGTGGCTGGTACGAGTTGTGCGTGTGGCTGGTACGAGTTGTGTGTGTGGCTGGTACGAGTTGTGGAGTCCCTCTCCGCTGGGTCCGCTGTCCCGTGAGGGAGACGGCCAGAGTGCACCTCCGCTGGGTCCGTTGTCCCGTGAGGGAAACGGCCGGAGTGCACCTCCGCTGGGTCCGTCCTCCCGTGAGGGAAACGGCCGGAGTGCCACCTCCGCTGGGTCCGTTCTCCCGTGAAGGGAAGCGGCCGGAGTGCACCTCCGCTGGGTCCGTTGTCCCGTGAAGGAAACGGCCGGAGTGCCACCTCCGCTGGGTCCGTTGTCCCGTGAAGGGAAGCGGCCAGAGTGCCCCTCCGCTGGGTCCGTTGTCCTGTGAGGAAATGGCCGGAGTGCCACCTCCGCTGGGTCCGTTCTCCCCTTAGGGAGACGGCCAGAGTGCCCCTCCGCTGGGTCCATTGTCCTGTGAGGGAAGCGGCCGGAGACGAACGAAGCATCTCGGTCTGTGTGTAAGTGAGCGAGTGTGGAGTGCCCCTCTGCTGGGTCCATTAGATTGAGAACACAACCGGATTCAGCCACGGGAATCAGCTGAGGATGGGAAATAGAAATTCTAGGCCTAGGGGTGGGGCCAAGGAAGGCCCCACAAACATTCCATCAAACAGTCCATTAGGGAGAATGTTAGAGCATTGGGAAGAGGATCCCCGGACCAAAAGTAAGGAAAAACAGACAATGGTAAAATACTGTTGTCTCCTTTGGCCAAAGGAACCCATTAAGGGGAGATCTGTTTTCTGGCCCCAATTTGGGTCTGATGAATGTTGGGTTTGTCAAGCCCTGGTTTTTTATGTGAATGATCGGGCATCAGCTTCTAGGGAAGAGAAAGAATATGCTCTCTGCTGGTTGCAACGTACCAGCTGGTCTACGGGCCTCTTCCCCGTAAACGAAAAGGAAAAAAAAGAGGATAAAGCCTGGGACCCTCTGTCATGTCTTCCGCCACCTTACGGCCCTGGCCAGCCGGCAGCCAACTGGGCGGAGGCAGCGCGGACAGACAGTACAGACGGAAGAGGCCAGGAATGCCTAGCAGATACCCCACCAGTATGCGCCCCCACGACACCTACAGCGCCAGTGGGAATCTATCCTAGATTAAAAAAGGAATTAGAACAATGTAAGAAAGACCTAAGGAACTTCCCCATTCCCTCAGAGCACCCGATGTTTCCTCTCAGAGAGGTCCCTATAGGTCCGGGGCAAATTGGATATGTTAATGCTCCTCTAACAAGCACTGAAGTCAGAAATTTCAAGCGTGAGATGAAGTGCTTGATAGAGGACCCCCTTGGACTGGCGGAGCAGCTAGACCAGTTTCTTGGACCATGCACATACACGTGGACAGAATTAATGTCTATTCTAGACATCCTTTTTAGTGGAGAAGAGAGGGGAATGATCAGACGGGCTGCTATGAGGAAATGGGAAAGAGAACACCCTCCTGGTCCGGGAGTTATCCCGGCTGAACAGAAATTCCCCAATGTAGATCCTGAGTGGAATCATAACAGGCCAGAAGATAGGACTCAGATGAGAGACCTTAGGAGTCTCATCATCAGGGGAATTAAAGAGTCTGTCCCTAGAACACAGAATGTCTCAAAGGCATTTGAGATACAGCAAGAAAGAGATGAGGCTCCGTCTGTGTTCCTACAGAGGCTCAGGGACCAGATGAGGAAGTATTCTGGTCTAGATCCAGAGGACGCTGTGGGGCAGGGACTCTTAAAGGTCACCTTTGTAACAAAAAGCTGGCCAGATATTAGTAAGAAATTACAGAAGGTAGATGGGTGGAATGAAAGAACGGTTGAGGAACTCCTCAGGGAAGCTCAGAAAGTGTACGTTAGGAGGGAGGAGGAGAAGCAGAAGCAGAAGGCCCGGATCATGGTCTCAACCGTTGAGAAAGTCATCCAGGGGAAGCAAGGGTTAGAAACACCAAACAGAAGAGGTCGCCAGGGGCCCAGACTAGGGGGCAACGGGGAAAGAAAGTCTTTAAGGCCTGGGGTATGTTACAAGTGCGGGAAACCCGGCCATATTAGGCGGGAGTGTCCTGACCTCCAGAAAGAGAGAGATCTTACAAACCTCATGACCTTTGATGAGGATTAGGGGTGTCAGGGGCTCCTTTTAAGTAGATCCCACCAAGAGCCCTTGATAAATTTAAAGGTGGGACCCCATAAAGAAAAAAACTACATTTTTAATAGATACAGGGGCAGCCAGATCATCTTTAACTTTTCAACCCCAAGGGACAGACTTCTCTAAGGAAAAGATATTAGTGTCGGGGGTAAAAGGGGAGGGATTTCAAGTGCCAGTTTTCCAGCAAATGCAACTACAACTAGGAGAAGAACTGATTGAGGAGTCTCTTCTATACGTCCCTGAGGCTGGAGTAAATTTATTAGGTCGAGACTTAATTGTCAGGCTAGGCTTAGACCTCGGGGTAGAAGAGGGACAAATTAAGGTCAAGCTGAATCTCCTAACTGAAGCAGAAGAACAGCAAATTGATTCTATAGTGTGGGCTAATGAAGGAAATCGGGGGGGGGGGGGGGGCTGAAGATTGCTCCATTTGAAATTGAACTACAAAAACCAGGGGAAACTGTCTGCAGACGCCAGTACCCCATTTCCAATGAGGGAAAAAAGGGCTTACAGCCTGTTATTCATAAACTCCTGCAGGATGGGCTTCTGGAGCCATGTATGTCCCCCTATAATACCCCCATCCTCCCCATCAAGAAATCTGATGGCAACTACCGGCTGGTCCAGGACCTAAGAGCCATAAACCAACTCGTCCGGACCCGCCATCCTGTCGTCCCTAACCCCTACACTCTCCTTAGCAAAATCCCCTTTGAACATAAGTGGTTTAGTGTAATAGATCTCAAAGATGCATTTTGGGCTTGCCCCCTTGCTCTAAAAAGCAGAGACTTGTTTGCCTTTGAATGGGAGGACTTAACTACGGGAAGGAAACAGCAATATCACTGGACAGTCCTGCCCCAGGGCTTTACAGAAGCTCCAAATCTGTTTGGCCAAGCTCTTGAAGAAATCCTTACAGAATTCCTTCCTGTGGGACACACTCAATTACTGCAATATGTGGATGACTTACTCCTCTCTGGTCCTGATCAAGAGGAAGTGAGACTCTCTATTTCTCTCCTAAACTTCTTGGGTCAGAAGGGATTGCGTGTGTCTAAGGAAAAACTGCAGTTTGTAGAACAGGAGGTAAAATACTTAGGCCATCTAATAAGTGCAGGGAAGAGAAAAATCAGCCCTGAGAGGATAGCCGCTATTACTACACTTCCCTTACCTCGGACTAAGCGAGAATTGAGAAAATTTTGGGGGCTAACAGGGTATTGCAGGCTCTGGATAGAGTCATATGCTCAGAAAACCAGACTATTGTATTCAAAACTGTTAGAACAAGAACCAGATCCTCTTCAGTGGACGACTGAGGGGATAAATACGGTCAATGAGCTAAAACAAGCTCTAGTAACTGCCCCAGTTTTAGCCCTTCCTTCCTTAGAGAAACCTTTCCACCTCTTTGTCACGGTGGATCAGGGCACGGCACTCGGGGTTCTGGCTCAGGAGTGGGCTGGAAAGAAACAACCTGTTGCCTATCTCTCCAAACTCCTTGATCCAGTTTCTCGAGGGTGGCCAGAATGTATCCAGATGGTGGCTGCTACAGCTTTGTTAGTAGAAGAAAGCAGGAAATTGACCTTCGGGGGGCCTCTCACTGTAACCTCCCCTCATCAAGTCAGAACAATTCTAAACCAGAGGGCAGGACGGTGGTTAACTGACTCCAGGATTCTTAAGTATGAGGCTGTCCTCCTAGAAAAGGATGATTTTTCTCTCTCTCAAAGCCCAAATTTGAACCCTGCTAGCTTCCTTTGGGCAGGAGGAGAGGGGACTCAAGAGGTTTTAGAGCATAACTGCCTTGATGTCATAGAATACCAGACTAAGGTCAGACCGGATTTGAGAGAAAAGCCCTTACAGGGTGGACAGTCCCTCTTCATCGATGGCTCTTCCCGAGTAATCAATGGGAAAAGGCATAATGGATATGCCATTATTGATGGGGACTCTCAAGCGCTTTCTGAGGGAGGGAGGCTGCCTAATAATTGGTCTGCACAGACTTGTGAACTTTATGCTTTAGGGCAGGCATTAAAACTACTAAAGGACCAGGAAGGAACCATCTATACGGACTCTAAGTATGCCTATGGGGTAGCCCATACCTTTGGAAAAATTTGGCTAGAACGAGGACTAATAAATAGCAGGGGGAAAGAACTAGTACATGAAAAACTAGTCAAGTCAGTCCTGGATGGCCTCCTACTCCCTGCAGAAGTCGCTATAGTCCACATCAATGGGCATCAGACCGGGGGATCATATGAAGCTAGAGGAAATAGGCTGGCTGATAATGCAGCAAAGCAGGCTGCGTTAGAGGGAGAAAGTAAAGTCCTCTACCTGGTTCCGTGCCTCCCCCCTGTGTCAGTAGCTCCTACCTTTTCCTTGGAGGAAATAAGGAGATTAACTCAGATAGGAGCCTCGAAGGATGCAACTGGTAAGTAGAGACTCCCAGATGGGAGAGAGATGCTGAATAAGCAGGTCCTCAGGGAGATTATGATAACACTGCATCAAGGCAGCCATTGGGGACCTCAGGCTCTCTGTGACACAGTCCTCAGACAATATGGGGGATTTGGAATTTATACAATAGCTAAGCAGATCTGTCATGGATGCCTCATATGCCAGAAGGTGAACAAAAAGGTAGTACGAAAGATGCCAGCTGGGGGAAGGCCACCGGGACTCAGGCCCTTCCAGAGCATTCAGGTTGATTTTACTGAAATGCCAAAGGTGGGCCATCAAAAATTTCTCTTAGTTATAGTAGATCATTTCTCTGGGTGGGTGGAAGCCTTTCCGCTTCCATCAGCCACAGCAAGCAAGGTGGTTAAAATAATCCTTGAACAAATTATCCCCAGATTCGGCTTAGTCGAAAATATTGACTCAGACAATGGGAGTCATTTCTCCTCCCAAGTGCTAAAGGGTGTTATGAGGTGTCTAGACATCAAATGGGAATATCATACCCCCTGGCACCCTCCTTCCTCGGGCAGAGTAGAACGCATGAACCAGACCCTAAAGAAACAATTGGCTAAACTGATCTTGGAAACCAAGTTACCATGGACCAAGTGTCTTCCATTGGCTCTCCTCAGGATCAGGACAGCTCCTAGGAAGGATACTGGGATATCACCCTACGAGTTCCTATATGGACTCCCTTACCTGGGGGGGAGGACTGAGATACCCACCCTGGAGACCAAGGATCAGTTCTTAAAGAAATATATATTGGCTATTACATCTACCCTTGCCTCTCTCAAGGTGAAAGGCCTCCTTGCTCAGACCCCACCATTCGAGTTCCCGGTTCACCGCTTCCAGCCTGGCGACAAGGTCCTGATCAAGTCCTGGAGAGAAGAGAAACTTCAGCGCAAGTGGGAAGGACATTTCCAGGTGCTCCTGACCACCGAGACTGCCGTGAGAACTGCTGAAAAGGGGTGGACTCATTATACTAGGGTGAAGGGACCCCTAGAAGAAAAGGCAGAGGCTGAGTGGGAAGTAACCTCAGAGCAGGGAAGGGACCCTCTGAAGTTAACTCTCAGGAAAAAGTCATGTTCCCCAGGTGGGGGTGTGGGCCATTTATAATGCTCTGCTGGATAACCGTCTCCTTCCAGGGCACTCTGAGCTGGGTCAGGCCGATAACCCTAATTATTAATGTAACTGAAAGTACAAATCCCCAAACCCTGAAGTTTGATGCATGCCAAGTTTTGCCTTGTGGGGACCTTACTTATCAACGCTGGCTATCATCTCAGGAGAAGTATCTCTGTCCCTATCTAGAAAACAATGGGATTCTTACATATTTAGGGAACGTCCCTTGTCCTACATGGGAGGATATTTGGTGGACAACTAACCCTAGTGGGCAAACGGCCGCTCCCCCTGAGCCAGTAAAACTGCTCCTGCCTAAAATAACTTTCAGCAAAGGAGCTCCTCCCCCAAACTGCCAGCCTCTCCAGTGCAACCCTCTTTTTCTGACACTGAACCAGCCACAGTCCTTAAGTCAGGAACCCCATGTGGCTACCAGAGTTTACGGCCTAGGAGCTGATGTATCTGGCATAGATCCAGTAGGGTGGCTAGGTCTCTACTTAGTGACAACTACTCCTTCCCTAGAAAATCTAACTTACCCCAGCCGGACCTCAGAAACACCTCAGAAAAGACCCCAGAATAATCCAGCCAAGGTAAAAGTTTTTGAGGTATTAGATCTCAGACAGACCTTAGAGATAGAGACTGGATATGGGGACACAAATGCTTGGGTAGAATGGGTCAAATTTACTGTTAGATCCTTGAATAAAAGCAACTGTTATGCTTGTACCACAGGGAGACCCCAGGCACAGGTCGTACCATTTCCACTAGGTTGGGACTCTGACCCCTCGGGAATGGCCTGTATGCTCGCTCTCTACCAGGATGAGAATGCATGGGGAAATGAGACTTGCAGAAGCTTGTCTCTCCTCTTTCCCTCTATAGGGAGTAATGGGACTCAATCCCTCCCTCCATACTCAGTGGGACCCATGAATTATTCTTCTTGCCTCTCTAGGTGGGAAGCGAATTCGGGTACCCCTGTGGGAGAACTCCTAACATGCACTCATACCAGAAATGCGAGCCACCTTCACAGTGGGGCCGGCAACTATATTCCCCTCCGAATCCCCAGAGTAGATGTCTGGTGGTATTGTGGGCAGAGGAGCCTCTGGAAAATCCTACCTGACAGGTGGAGTGGAACCTGTGCCCTGGTTCAATTGGCTATCCCTTTTACCCTAGCATTTCCAAAACCGATCCAGACTGCTCCTGTTAGGAAAAAGAGGTCAGTGGCGCCTGGTGGATCCTTTGATCCTCATATCTATATTGACGCCATTGGGGTCCCCAGAGGAGTTCCAAATGAGTTTAAAGCTAGAAACCAGATAGCAGCAGGGTTTGAGTCAGTGCTTTTCTGGTGGTCAACCGTTAATAAAAATGTTGATTGGATAAACTATATTTATTATAACCAGCAGAGGTTTATCAATTATAGTAGGAATGCCATAGAAGGAATCGCTCAACAATTAGATGCCACCAGTCGAGTGGCTTGGGAAAACAGGATGGCACTGGATATGATGTTGGCAGAAAAGGGAGGTGTATGTGTAATGCTCAGGGGGCAGTGTTGCACCTTTATCCCTAATAATACTGCCCCTGATGGATCTATCACTAAGGCTCTGCAGGGACTAACTACCTTAGCAAATGAGCTGGCGGAAAACTCAGGTATTGACAATCCCATAACAGGATGGTTAGAAAACTGGTTTGGCAACTGGAAAGGAATGATCTCATCAGCTCTGGTATCCCTCATAGTGGTAGCAGGCGTCCTCACAGCTTTAGGCTGCTGTATTATTCCATGCGTCAGAGGTTTGGTTCAAAGGCTAATTGAGACTGCACTAACTAAACAGATGCCAGCAACTTTTCATAATCTCCTCCTCCGAGAGACCCAAGGGAATCCTAACTATGAGGAAGAAAGTCGAGAAATCCTCCTTAGATTTGAAGGGATTAATAGAATGGTTTGAGTAGTCAATTTTCCAAAAGAGACAGGGGGGAATTGTTAGAAACAAGGACACAGTGACTCCCAAACCAGTAGCAAAGTCATTGGTAACAAAGGGCAAATGTAATTAAAGGGTCTTAAGGGCAAATGTAATTAAAGGGTCTTAAGGGCAAATGTAATTAAAGGATCTCTGGGAAGGGAGTGGACAGTATTAGCATATTCACAAATCACAATAGGGGTATTTAGATGAACGCGTTAGATTGTACCTCCTGAGTATCCGGTCATGGAGAAATGGGGAAGAAGGAGAGGGGAGGGGAAACTAGTTGCGTTAGGGCGGGGAAGCTAATCGCTCTCACCTTAGAATGGCAATTTTAGGGTGGGGAAGCTAAGACTATAAAACCAGGTTCCTTTGTCTATTTGGCGCGCACATGCTCCTGGCTGTGAGGGTGCGCCCGGCTCTGCAGACTCGTGAATAAAGGCCTTGCTTTACTGCTCAAGTCCTGTGTCCCAGTTTTTATTGTGAGCGTTTCTCACACATATAAGTTCTTTGGTTTCACCCTTTCCTGTATTCTTCTTAACTTCCCCCTGTCTATTTTGTACTAACCGATTATGCTTCTTAATCCCTGCACCATATCCCCATTTCTTCCCTTCCCCCTCCCAGCCGATAACCCTCCAAATGATCCCCATGCCTAGAATTCTGTTCCTTTTCTGGTTTGCTTAGTTCGATTTTGTTTTTATTTTTCAGATTCAGTTGCTGATACTTATGGGTTTGTTGTCATTTTAGTGTTCATAGTGTCAGACGATGTACACCTGGACTTTGGTAAATGCAACCTGGCCCTGGATTTAGCAGTTCCCAAAAGATATGTTGATGGACTGAAACTTTCCCAGAGGAAATGCTAATGGATTTAGCTCGATATGTTAACTAAGCTGGTGTGGGAGGGGGAAAGCAATGAGATGTAAATAACCTACTGAATATGTCAATAAGCAAACTCCTCCTTACCGAAAGGTGTATAAAAAAAGGTGTCTGCAGAAGTGCCATTGACGATTTCTATCAACCCATGAAGAGGACCGGGAGTTACTCCACCCTCCCACCTCTCTGCCGCTGTTTCCCTTGCTCCTACAGGCCATTGAGTCAGTCTGGGAATTGCCTCTTCCCTTAACCCCCTTCCCCCTTCCTTTGGTCCCTCAATAAACCAGTTATCTGTTCCCACAGCAGTCTCTGGGCAATTTCTCAGACCAGGGCTGCCCTGACACACAGTTTTGATCTTTTTCTTAAGTAAATCCCTTTGACATTTCATATAATAATAGCTTGATGATGATGAACTCCTTTAGCTTTACTTTGTCTGGGAAGCACTTCATCTGCCCTTCCATTCCAAATGATAGCTTTGTTGGATAGAGTAATCCTGGTTGCAGGTTGCCTTTCATCACATTGAATACCGCTTGCCAGTCCCTTCCTGCCTGCAAAGTGTCTCTGAGAAATCAGCTGATAGTCCTATAGGCACCCCCCCTGTAGGCAACTCTCCGCATCTCTCTTGCTGGCCCTTCTCTTTATCTTTCACCTTTGGCATCTCAATCATGATGCGTCCTGGTGTGGTCCCCTCTGGGTCCAGCTCGCCCGGGACCCTCTGTGCTTCCCGGGCTTGTCGCTCCTATTATGTTGTAAGGGGTGGAGCCTTGGTGATTCATCAGTACAGGGCAACCTGTTTCACCACGTTGTGGTGCTGTGGTGTCCCTGGCTGGTTTGGCTCAGTGGATTGAGCATCGGCCTGCGAGCTAAGTGTCGCTGGTTCGATCTTCCAGTCAGGGCACATCAGAGAAGGAAAACTCTGACTCCAAAAAACCTCCGCTGCCTTGCGGCATACCTCTTCAGGGGAAAGGCTAAGGGAGTAAACCCCGACAGAAAATCCGGAGCTGGAGTCCCTAAGGCGGTTTGACGTTGTAGTCAACACCGGCAACTCCTGCGGTGCACCTGAAGCCAAGCTGTATTGACTCCGTCTTTCCCTTGGACCCTTCAGCTGCGAAGAGAGGGGGGGTCTGCTGCATGGGCAACAGCAGACCCTCCATATCACCCTGCCCAGGCTCTGTAGCTTCAGCTTCACTGGAGAGGACACTCCAGCGTCATCGCAAGATGTCGATTCAACACGGGAGGAGACAGATACCGTGTCACTCCCGAGTCGGACTGCACAGCCATTCTCGACGGTGCAGATAGACTCTTAAGAAGCTACACCATCGTCTCTCGAGACGGACGGCTGCTGAACGAACGATGAGAGTGCCCCTTTTCAGTATAACTGCTAATGCTTGGTATTTTGTTTGGTTTAATAAATACTGGAAAGGAGGGGGAAGATAGCTTTATGTCTGTACCAGAGGCCCGTTGGACTACACATTGCTGCACTATCTCAAAACTTTAGAGAAGACATTCCTGGAGATTGATGCTCATGGGTTTAGGATGAGGTCTCCCTCCTCTCCTCACCAGCAGGACTTGCTCTCAGGAGCATCTTTACCTGAATAGGAAGTGTCCCCCGAATTGCCACACATAGTAACCACCCTTAAAATGCAAAAGAAAGGGCTTGTTTCCTTACAAAACCAGAATACTGTGTTCCTTAGTGATGGTAGGTTTGGGGATTTTTTTCTTGTTTGATTATATCTGGAAAACAGCTTCCCAGAATGTGCCTTGTGTAATGACTTGAATGCTGAGGACACAAGGCACTGTTTTTCTCCGCTCCACATCCTTTTTCCCACATTCATCCATGCACCAAATGAAGCTCTGCATAGAAGAGAAGTATAAGATCCACATGTGCAAATGAGAAAGGATGTGTGTGTTGGAGGGCAAGTGTAGCCAAGATGAAGAGATGGGAATAAGTAAACCTCATAAAAGGTACTGAGTACATTAAGTTGGCAGTTAACACTTAGAAAATCTTTCTAGCATATTTAAGAAGTCAGATTAATCCTTCATTGTATCTTTATATCCAATCTCTTTGAAAATAAAATACAGCAAAATATATAGACTAATGAAACATACTTTAAAATTACCAAATGCTATAATTTTATCCTACTAGCTTCGGATTTTTATATCATGAAATAAATAAAAATTACTGATAATTAAATGCTCTGTTCCTCTCCCCGATCCTATTTACTTCCCTCCCTCCCCAGAGGTAAGCACTATTATGAAGCTGAAAACATACATTATTGTTTTGTGTAAGTTTATACGCTTTTGTACTTCAGCTTGCGTTGTTCACTCAGCCACACCACAGCTCTGTTGCTCAGGCTGTGCATGACAGTTGCCGAGGGCTCTGTTCACACAGATCACTGTGAGTAGCCCCTCTGGGGATGTGCCGTATGGTAGCCCCTGCTCTGAACATTGTTTTTTTTTGTTTGTTTGTTTTGTTTTGTTTTTTTTTTTAGAAACATCATGGTGTGGTTGCCTCTCCCTCGCGCCCCCAAGTGGGGACCTGACGTGCAACCGAGTCATGTGCCCTGACTGGGAATCGAACCGGCGACACTTGGCTCGCAGGCCGACGCTCAATCCACTGAGCCACAGCAGCCAGTGAACATTCTGTTTTGAGATACAGTAGTCCCTCTGTATATCGCGGTTCACTTATTGCGGCCTCAATGTATCATGGAATTTAAAAAAATATTATAGTTAATTATTTACCGCGGATTTTCACCTATTGCGGGGGGTCTAGAACATAATACCTGCGGTAAGTGAAGGAATACTGTACATGTTGATGCATGATAGATCTAGCATTTGTTTTAATTACCCTGTGGTTTTTATCATGTGGCTGTGCCACATTTTATTTATAGATTTCCAAGGGGAAAATGTTTTGCTATTGCACAGTGCCAGTGAACATCTTTATAAATGTCTTTATTTTTACCGATACACAAGTTTCTCTGGGGAATAACTATTCATTCTGAGGTGACTGCAATTTTTAAAAATTATTCTACTAAACATTATAATAAAAAAAGACGAACTTGGTAAAATTCAAAATATTTATTAGTACAAGTCAATGTTATTAAACCAAAAAATAACAGATACAATTGGGCAATGCTGAGGGCAATGATCTACTATAGAATGAATACAAGGTGGAAAGGGCCTGTCTACAGTGACATCTTCTATATGTGAGAACTGGGTCCAGCCCAGACAGAAGCCCTTAATAAAAACATGAAAAAAGGGAGGAGTTTACACAACAGAGCACTGACATTGGGTCACTAGGTCTGGTTTCAACAATAATGGTTAAAAGAATAAACTAGATATCTAACAAGTCTGAATACAGCTCAGAGCCCTTTCATTTATTGGCTAGTTCAATGCAGCCATCACATGCCACATTCCTTAAAAAATGAATTCAGTTCTCATTGGGGCACAGCCCTTTTGTTGGCTAAGGGTTAGCTGTAAGTCTTCAACCTTCTGTAGTCCACAAGGTAACATCATATTCAGCATCCTAGTGTACCATTTTCAACCATGAAATGGCAAGTCAATTATGTACCTACATAAAATGCTTGTATTACTCCACTGCTTTCCATTGGGAAATAATTCCAATGAGAACCCATGCCTACATTATATAACACACAGTAGTGAGCCAAACTCAGTGAAATGGATTATATGTTGGCATAACAAATATGAAATCATATTTACACATATACATATTATACCATACATGAAAGGAAAAACAGAAAAAAAGGAGCAAATTTTGGAAAATTAAGTGAAGAATGTTACATCACATGAAACTACTTGTCATTTTGGAGCAATAGTAATTTCCAGGTCTTTACATAACATTACTCGGTTATAGTTCAATTATTCAACAGCCAAAAAGTAATCACAAAGCAGAATTAAAGAAGAAAGAAAGCCTAGACAAAGCTTAAGCATCTGCCTTCAGACATGACTCCACATTTATTGGTTTCTGTGCCAAATGCCATTACTTTCTTCACCAATTGCTCCAAGCAGTGATTATATGTATATTGTCATCTGACTGGCTTGGATAGTTAAAGCAGTACAGGAAGGTAAAGAATGGTTTCACACCCTCGTATGCCTCTAAAATAAAACTGTAGCCTCATTCATGGGCAGCTCACCACATGAGGATGAGAGCAGCCATTTTATGCAAAACGCAACCACTATAGACCAAGTCTAAAGCTGTGCAACCCCTGGGGCATGTACGACTTTAGCTAGGCAACCTGAGAAGCTATCTAGGAATAAAGCCAGGTTGTCAGGGACGACTGAATGAGGGAAGGTTCCAAAATAAGCCCACATGCAACCTGGAAAGAGGTCATTTCAATTTTCATTCCAAATTTTTTTAACTTTGGGGAGAGGCATGATAATTGCTTGGCCTGCAAGCAGAATCATGTTAACCAATAATGTTGACAATGTAGAGTAAACCCTAAAAACCCTGCAAAGGCCCTGCCAACTCATTCAAATGCCACTTGCTAATGTTTTTGAGGTACCTGACTGGGAGAGCTAAGAGGTACTTTTGAACCAAAAATAAGTGTTCCCAGCCTCCACATTCTAAGATTGTCAAACTACTCTTGCAAGCTGGGTGAAGAACATCAAATAGACAGCATATTCTTGAGTTAAAAAAAAAAAAAAATCCTTAATTTGTTATTTCCACCTGTTGTCTTGATTACCATCCACATAAAGAAGTATAAACTTGGCCCTGGCCTCTCAAGGACTCTCCCTGTTTGTCAATGGCAGTACTCAGTGTCTCTGTGTCACAGCATGGAGGACACAGACATGACAGGACTGAGAAGAAGCAGCTCACAATCACTTACTCAAAGTTTGAGGTCTTTAATCAGCTCATGACCTCTCTCCTGGCTTTTACATTGCAGGTTTTCAATAAATGTTTGCTGGCCCTGAATGTTTATGGCAAAGAAGGTATACAAGCTGGATCACACTGCATGATTAACTCTTTCTGAGGCCATTGTTTTACAATTTCTTAGCTCCCACAAAGCCCCTGATCTGAATATCTTTTAACAATCACCTCCCCATATAAGCCCTAATAGGAAACCAACTGCTTCTTGATTCCAGGTTTTTATGAAAGTTAGAATAGTTACAGAATTCAAATTTGGGATGGAAATAGCTTTTCTTCTTCATGCCTTTTCTCCCTTTACTGCCTTTGGATTCAGACATCTCTTAATTGAGCAGACAGGGAACCTGAAAAGGGGGATTTTTATCAAAGCCTATTTTCAGTTAATTCTCATTCCAGTATTGGACCCCTCCTAAGCCCTAATACCTACCTCCCCAAGCTTGGTATCTTTTAAAATGCTTTCTCCAACTTTGCTATCGGAGTCTAGAATCTTAATGTGCTGGTACTTCCCTTGGCCGGCTTTCTGTATTAATTGCTATTATTAGAAGTCTGTCCAATTATACAGACTCAAAACAAATGTCCTCCAGTTAATTTCCCTCCCTAGATATGACCCTATGACATATTCTGTTAGTAAAATAATACTGAGTCAAACCTAAGAGTAGGAATTTAATGTCATGGAGGTGATGCATAGCAAGTGGTCTCTGTAGTAATATTTATATCCTACATCTGTCACTGCTTATACAGTAACTACTTAAATGACTTCCAAACCAGGCCTCCCAATCCCAAAATTATATGCAATATTTTACTCAGATTTGATTTGTTTATATGTGACTAAATCTTAGAAAAATGTTCATCAAGTAAAAGTCAGAGATGCAGACAAGTTTCTAATACATCTTTCTCCACTTTTATAACAACTCAAGTCTACAGCTTGAGTGATCATTCAATTATACTCCACTGAATGGTAAATTAAAATTAAGTTAACCATTGAGTGAAGGCTGGTTAGGTAATAAATGCACTGGCACTAAAGAAGTTACTTGAATTTGGCTAGGGAACACAGGAAATCAGAGTGGAACATAACTTTTAGAATCTCACACACATAATAAAGAAGATATTTGTACACATTGAGAATATTTTAAGGTTTTTAACAAAAACTCAACTATACTTATTATCTAACATCCATTCTCTCCCATGTGCATTTCATGCAAGAAAGACTAGGTGGTGGACTTTTCCAGAATTTTTTCAAATCCTTTTCCAGGGACATTTCCTGCTCAATCCCCTGCAGGTTTTCCAGGATGCCAAGCCAGTGTGCTCACTTCTCTCCAAGTGAGGTGCCAGGCCACCAAGAAGGGGTGTCCTTCAGCAGTGCACAGGGAGATGGCTCTGGCTTCTTCAAGTACAGTAGGCCATGGGCCCTGGTCAGCAGCACCGCCGGCTGGCTGGCATGGTGTGCTTCCCAAGTTTGATTGCTCCATTATTTCCATTTTCATGGGGGTCCAAGGGTGGGATTTGGCGACCTGGAACAAAAAAAAGGCCAAGGTTGAGTTTCTTTTTCCTAGTTGACACCACACATAGATTGTGACCATGCTTCACTTAATCTTTGTGTTGTATGGAAAGTAGAGGAGCTTCAGGTGTAACTCTGTCTCCTATCTTCTTCCCTCCCTTCCTTATATCATCACTGTGCTGAATGAAGTCAAACTCATGTTTAGAACATTAAGGAAAAGTAAAATCAGCTTCCTGATAATACGGATTTCCTTAGACTTGGAACCCCTTGCTTCTGAGTAAAGGGGAAAGTTCCCACCCATCTTCTCAGCACAAATATCAGCCCACTGATCCTCCCCACCTTCCCACAGATCCATCCTACTGATCCTCCCCGCCTTCCCACAGATGCATCCTACTGATCCTCCCCGCCTTCCCACAGATACATCCTACTGATCCTCCCCACCTTCCCACAGATCCATCTCACCAACCCTCCCTGCCTTCCCACAGATCCATCCTACTGATCCTCCCCACCTTCCCACAGATCCATCCCACTGGACTGAACTACTCCAGGCACCAGGACTTCAACAGTAACAGGGAGTACTCATTTTTTCTGCTTCTTAAATTAGAACCGGACTGGAAATTGTAATCTTCCTCATAATGTCATTTGTTAACACTTAGCTTGCTATCTCTCATCCTACCAATGCATTCAGAGAATTAACTTAAAATGTCATAAGTAATCTTATCATCCACAAGTAATCTTATTTTTATTCAATAAAAAATATTATCCTATAGTCTTTGTAAATAAGCACAAAGTAAAAACTAAGAAGGTAATGCAGAAGGATAGGGAAGTGATAACCAAAAAAATGTGGAGGTTTTGTTTTTAGATAATAAAGATATTCTAAAACTGATGGAGGTACATATCTCTGACTATACTAAAATCCATTAAGTTACACACTTTAAATGGGTGAAATGTATGGTGAGTTTAAAAAAATGTATTGTTATTGAGATATAATTGACATATTACATTGTGTAAGCTGATTTGATAATTTATATATTGCAAAGTAATCATCACCATTGTGTTATCTAATGCCCTATGCTATTGCATAATTATCATTTCTTTTTTGTCATGGGATCAATTAAGATCTAGTTTCTTAGCAACTTTGAAATTTATAATGTAGGATTGTTGCCTATGATCAGATAGTGAGCTTTATCTCAAAAAAGATGTCCTTAGAAAAGACAATGGAATCTGGAAATCACAAATATTTGTTTAGAACAGTTTTCAAAGATTTTCACAGGTACCATCTTGCTTAACCCTGTGAAGTTGGTGAAATGATTATTATCATCACCATTATATTATGCCTCAGAAAACTCAGATTATGTGCTGAAGATCACACATCAATAAATAATTAGTGACACAGGTGTTTCTTTGTAATCTACATCTTGATTTTTTTTGATGGATCCCAAAGCCCGTGTTCTTTCCAGTCTACCACATTAACTCCCTATGCTACCTTTCTCTCCCTCATGAAAAAGGTATGAAAGCTAGCTCTAAAATAGGGATTTTTAAAACCATCTAATTAGCTTATTAGTTTACTAAGTAACCAGCAATTAGAAATGGAAGGGAAATTAGTTACAAAGACAAAGTCTTTCAATACAACTGGATGTTATCTTGGGACCATAAAGAGAGTCAAAAGTCCTGGTAGAAGCGCATTTCCACAAGAGGCAGCGATAATTCATTTCAAAGGTATTAATGCATTGTGTAGATAGGATGATGTGGCCATTAATCAAAGTTCAAGTATAAAAAGTAAGGTCATTACAATTATCCAAAATTCAAAATTAATTGCTCTTCATGAAGCAGATGAAGGGTTGTAATAATTTCTGTGGGTACTGTTTCTGCCATTTCATATTGCCAACAAAGCTACATAAAGCTTTTGTAGCCCTGATGGGCATGGCTCAGCTGCTTGAGCATTGTCCTACAAAGCTAAAGGTTGCTGGTTTGATTCCTGGTCAGGACACATGCTTGGGGTGCAGGACCAGTCCCAGGTTGGGGGCCTGCAAGAAGCAACCAATTGATGTTTCTCTCACACATTGATATTTCTCTCTCCCTCTCTCTAAAAATAAATAAATAGCTTTTGCAGGTCATTCTCAAAAAAGTTCACACCTAATCCAGAAGCAAATAAGAATGGTAAGTATGTATTTTCCTCTTCTGGACATGCTGTGTTCTTTAATTTGTCATAATTAAAAGGAAGTTATCAAAATGTTTTTTCTACTTTGTTAATCTTAAGTAATAAATATAGTTCAAAGTTTCCAATGATTACCAATACTCTGATTTATTTAGGTCATATCTTGCGAGTCAAGTGTTACTTACTCCTTGAAGAACAGGTATTTTGGAGGGATGATAGTGTCAAGGTATATCATTACTTAAGTTATTTAAATCAATAATACTTCAGGTGCCTCCTAAGCATTAGGTACTGCAATAGGGGCTTTTGCTTCTGCATCTAAAATATTTTTAGACAAAATTATAATTCTGATTGGTGCAAGTTAATGCCCTAGTTAACTAAGACAAGTATTGTTTACTGATCAGTATTTTTGGCAATGTCAAGATCAATATCTATACTAACATCAACTTCATGCCATTCTTACGTTGTTAACTCTACAGTTAACAAAACAGCATTAAGCTTTTAGTCCTCCTAGATATGGCTTATTCTCATGCCTCATGTCATAAGTTTTGTCCTGTGAAAAGTATCCCAAATATTTAAAAAGTTTATTTATACGATATTCATTAAAGTCACAAGAGTAGATAGAAAATTTGAAAACCAGGGACGTAAAAAAAAAAATGAGGGCAACCTGTCAGTATGCTTCCTTGCTCTCCCCTTCTTTCTTCCTCTTTCCTGCCTCTCACTTCTCTCTTGAGTAGACAATAAGCAAGACAATGTTTGGGATGCAATATTAAGTTAAGACCCAAGTTATGCCTTAAGGAGACTCCCCTCATATTAATTTTGAACTTTAAACAATGTTTTTGAATCAGTTGCTGAATCTAGCTTATTACAGGCAGCAGGTTCTGTTTATCTCCAGAATATCCGAAATCTCACTTATTAGAACAAAATGTACTCAAAAACAGAATTACTGCAGTTTTCTCAGATTTCATTTTGCTCATCTGGTAGAAAGTGTTTTGAAATTTGAGAGTCAGTGTTCCAGTTAAGTGAACTCAGTCAAGTTATTTAGTATCTCTAAGACTTCCTTTCCTCACCTATAAGAAGAATATGAGAAAGCAACTTGACAACTACTACATAATATAGATATATGGCTATTACTAAGATGGAAAGGACTAATGACAATGAAGAGTCATGGCTCTGGGCACAGCTCAAGTGGAGTCTGCATGGGGAGAAACCCCTGCCTAGTGGCTCCCTGTGGTTGGCACTCAGGGTTCAGTTACTACGATTGAGACCCACCCTGCTCCTTCTACAGAACACTGAACATGGGAGGTATCCCACATATGTCAACTTCAGTGACAAGAAAGGAAATGCTTCCGCTTTAACGTAGAAAGGGAGGAAAGCCAAGTCATAACAACGAGGCAAGCACCTTAAAAAGAGAAGGAAGCAAACAGCACTGTGAAAACACAAGAACTCAGGATCTTGTGGTTTGAGTTATTTGGAACTTATTGAAAGGTTAAATGTACTTAGACAAAAGAATAGTTCTAGAAAACGGCCATAGCATTTTATACCAAGGTGATCACCTTGGAACATTGTTGAATTAGTATGAATTACACAGGGCATAGAATAGGCCAAAAATACATATACAAACATTTGAAAAGGCTCTGAGAATCACTTGCATGCTTCCGCTCTTACAGAATGTTCTCTGAGTACATAATCTTCATAACAAGTCATCCTTGAGTATAAATCCTAGGCTAGGGCATTTATTTTAATAAGGTTTGGATTATTTAAGGTTTTGTTTAGGAAGAGTTAAAAGACTCTTTTTCAAAGTTTAGTTTTCCTGAAAGTTGACAGCCTAGAGAAAAAGCAGGTTTTAGAAATGACTCCTCAGGAAGGCAGTATGTGAAAAAACAGAGTCCAAGCCTATAAATTTTATCATGGCTCTAGACTGGAGGCTGTAATGCTTTTACAAACAATGAAAATAAAACAGCATGATTAGCTGCAGCTTTCCTCCTTCCCTGCGTGGTGGACTGGCCGTTTCCTGCATGAGCTTCAAGTCCTCCCTGCCCATTTCTTCTCTTTTTGTTCTAGTTCCAGTATGTATCATACTTGGATCAGCTATCTTTCGCTCAGTTTTTTTAGTTTTTATTTTTAATATGCTTTATTGATTATAATGTTACAGTTGTCCCAATTTCTTTTCCCTTTGTTCCCCTCCACCCACGACACCTCTCCCTCCAGTTGTTCCACCCCCCTTAGTCCATGCCCATTGGTTGTGCATATAGTTCTTCTCAGCACCTTCCTGTCTACTCCACTCCTTCCTACTATGCTTCTTAACTCCTGTACCATCTCCCTCTCTTTCTCTCCTTCCTCCTCCCTGCTGACCTCCCCCCATAATGTTCCCCATATCTATAATTCTTTTCCCACTCTCATTGCCTACTTAGTTGGCCTTGGTTTCAGTTCCCTAGCTTCTGTTGTTGGTTGTTGTGATACAGTTTTCATTTTAATGTTCATAGTTTTGATCCTCCTTCTCCTAAACAAGTCCCTTTAACATTTCATATAATAGTGGTTTCGATCTGAAAACTCCTTCAGTTTTACTTTGTCCTGGAAGCACTTTCTCTGCCCTTTTATTCTGAATAACAGCTTCGCTGGATAGAGTAACCGTGGTTGTGTTTTTGCTTTTCATTACTTTGAATATTTCTTGCCAGTACCTTCTCACCTGAAGAATTTCTCTTGAGAAATCAGTTGATAGTCTTATTGGGACCCCTTTGTACGTAATTCTCTTCTTCTCTCTTGCTGCTTTTAAGATTCTCTCTTCATACTTAAGTTTTGACATTTTGATTATAATATGTTTTGGTGTGGTTCTCCCTGGGTCCAGTTTTTTTGGAACTCTCTGTGCTTCCTAGACCCGTGAGTCTATTTCCTTCCCCAAGTTAGGGAAGTTCTGCTTCATTATCTTTTTACATAATTTTTTAATTTCTAGTTCTTCTTCACCTTCTGGCAACCCTATAATTCAGATGTTGGCCCGCTTATAGTTGTCCAATAAGTTTCTGAGTCTCTCCTCATTTTCCTCACTTTTCATTTCCTCTTTCTGCACAGTTGACGGTTCGTTCCTTCCTTATGTTCTGATTTGTTGATTTGATCCCTGGTTTTCTTTCCCTCACCACTAGCTTCGTATGTGTTTTCGTTCATTTCAACAGGACTAGCCTTCATTTCTTCCCTGTCTTGTTTAAGAGCTGCTGTTAGGTCTGTAAGCATTTTTACAACCAAAGTTCTGAACTGTGCCTCAGAAAGATTATCTATCTGCTGGTCCGTTAGATTAGATATTTGCTGTCTGGTAGCTGCGTCACTGGGATATCTAGCATGATCTGTGCCACCCTGACAGTTTCGTGTTTACCTTTGCTTCCTGGGTGGGGCTGTCATACCTCCTACGCTATAGGGGGCGGAGCTCCATGCACTTGTCACAACCGGGCAACCCGTCTCACCACGCTGTGGCATTTTCTGCGGGGGCGGGGGTCCAAGATGGACTCCTGCCATTTACTCTCCACAGAGAGACTGGGAGCCTCCTCCTCCTCCGTCCCCACCCTCTTCATGCCTCACAGTCCAAGGCAATGAGGGTCTGCCTCCTTGGCGTTGGAATCACAAGCTGACAGGTCTGGTCTGCAGCCTGGGGTGTTCCCCAGGTGCTTCTTACCTCCCCCTATATGCAGGTGTCTGTGCTTACCGCTGTCCCGCTGCCATCGCCACTGCTGCTGTTGCTGCTGCTGCTGCCGCTGCCAGCACAGCTTGACCTCTCTGCCCTGGCTTTGCCTCTCCTACCCATCCAGACGAGCACCACTCCCTTATAACTTCATACACTGGACTTACATTTATTTTCTGGAAGTTCTGGTTATTTTTGGTTTTGCGGTAGTTGTATTCCTTTTTAGTTGTGGAGGGAGATGGAGCATGTGAGTCTAGGCCTCCATCTTGGCCAGAAGTCTGTGTGTGTTTGCCTCTGTCTCTTAGGTAGAGCTGTCACTCCTGTTATGTTGTAAGGGGCGGAGCCTTACGGATTTGTCAGTACAGAGTGACCTGTTTCACCACGTTCTGGCGCTGTGTGTGTGGGAGGGGTCTGAGAAGGAACAATGCCGCTAGCCCAGCACTTGCTCCTTTTCCAGGCACTTTTCCCACTTCCATATGGGACTGGCGCCTCTCCAGCTATTGCCCTGGCTGTCATTCCCAGAGTGGGTGGATCTGCAGATGTTCTAGGACCCTGGGGGCCTTTTAAACAAGTGGACTCTGCTGAGAGACTGGCAATTTCTGCTTCCGCCCCAACCCCCACTGGTTTGCACAGTCAAAAGCAATGAGGCTTGATTTTCCCCAGTGCTGGGACCATGAGCTGCACAGTCTGGTAAGGAGTTGGTAACACTACCCAGGTGTCCCTCCTGACTTTTTAAAATGTGTAACTGTGCTTTCCACCAGCCTGCCACTGCCACAGCTGCTGCCACCATCACACCATGTCCTCTCTGCCCCAGTTCTGCCTCTCCTACCTGTCTGGATGAGTACTTCTTCTTTATATCTTTGTTTGTAGGACTTCCATGCAGTTTGATTTTCTGGAACTTCTGGTTGTTTCTAGTTTTGAGGTAGTTATATTCTTTCTTGGTTGTTGAGGGAGACGCAGCATGTCTGTCTATGCCTCCATCTTGACCGGAAGTCCTCTTTTGCTGAGTTTTAGTGGTGCTGGTAGTTGCTGTGTAACTTCCATTTCTTGATCCTGATTTTCTGAATCATTCAGATTAGTAAATTGACCAAGTTTATTAGGACTTGGCAGTATTTACTCTTGATAACAATCCTCAAGCCTCAGCATTTAAAGTAGGGGGTCTCTATAGAACACTGCGGTGGCTCACAGTCATGGAACATTGCCCTAAGAATACAGAACATGGGCACAGGAGACACGCATGACAATTGGGGGTCACTCCGTAATTGTCCTCTTGCTTCAGTAAAGAGAACCGATTGCAATTACTAGAATATTAGAGTGCAGACTCTAACATTCTATATAGAACAAGGATGCCTTAGGAGGCAGGAAGTGAATTCAGTCAGAAGTCCTACAAAAAGTCCAAGTGAGGGATAATGAGAGCCTTCATTTAGGGCCCACTGAGGGAAATGGAAAACAAAGATGGAAAGAGAAATGTAGCAAGACACTTGGCAGATGTGACAACTGACTGGATGTGGGAAGGTGAAGAGAGGAATTTTTTTTTAAGTTAAAAGCCTTAGGGAGCTGAAGGAAGGTGATGCACCAACAGAGAAGGAAGTAAGAAGAAGGTCACCATTGGCTTTTAATCCAGAATACCAAATGTCTCAAACATGGAAGGCTTGAGTAACTCTAAAATCACTAGGCTTCTTTACCATTCAAAGGCATCTTCTCCCCACAATTATTTTTTTCAAACAAATAGACCATTTTGGGGGAGCAGTTTTAGATTCACAGAAAAAAATTGAACATAAAGTACAGAGAGTTTCCCCTCATCCTTCTCATCCCAATTTCTCTATTTTTAACATCATGCATTAGTATGAAAAATTTATTATAATTGATGACTCATTATTGATAATTATAATTAATTAAATCCCATAATTTACTTTAGGGTTTGCTGTTAGTGCTGTACCATCTATGAATTTTAATAAATGTGTGATGACATGTATCCACCATTACAATGATAGTTTCACTACCCTAAAAATCCTCTATGCTCCACCTATTTAATCTCTCTCCCCCTCCCTTCCTCTAAGCCCCTGGCAATCACTCATCTTACTGTCTCTGTAGTTTTGCCTTTCCCAGAATGTTATATAGAAGGAATGTAGTCTTTTCAGATTATCTTCTTTCACTTAGTAACATGCATTTAAACATCTTGCATGTCTTTTTGTGGCCTGAGATCTCATTCGTTTTTATCACTGAATAATATTGCATTTTATGGATATATCCCTTTCATTTAAAAAAAAAAATCCTCAACCAAGGATATGATCATTAATTTAAGAGAGAAAGAGAGAGAGAGAGAGAGAAAGAGAGAATGAGAGAGAGAGAGAGAGAGAGAGAGAGAGAGAGAGAGAGAGAGGAAGCATCAATGTGAGAGTGAAACATTGACTGGGTGCTTCTCGTATGTGTCCCAACCAGGAGTTGAACACATAACCTAGGTGTGTGCCCTGACTAGTATTTGAACTCACAACCTTTTTGCATATGGGGACGACTCTCCAACTAAATGAGCACCCAGCCAAAGGCTCCCTTTCATTTTTAATTCTTAAAAATTATAAGACAGAAAAAAACACAAGCCACAAGGAAAAATCAAACAAACTAAATTTCATCAAAATTGAAAACTTTTGCTCTTCCAGACATTGCCAAGATAATTAAGACAAGCCTAGAAAAAAAAAAAATCTTAAATACAAATACCTAACAAAGAACACGTATCCAAAACGTATAACCTTTAGAACTCAGTAAGAAAACATATAACTCAATACAAAATAGGCTAAATTTGAACAGACATTTTACCAAAGAATACACAGTGATTGCAAATAAGCAAATGAAAAGACACTGAACATTACTAGTCATTAGGAAAATGTACATTAAAACCACGAGTAGCTACCACTATAATCCTATAAGAATGGTTACAATTTTATCAACTGACCATACCAAATGTTGGCAAGAATGTGTAGCAACTGGAGCTCTCCTACATTCAGGGTGGCAATGTAAAATGCTATAATCACTTTGGAAAACAGTTTGGCAGTCTCTTAAAAAGTTAAACATTACCTATAAGATAAGCAGCCACTCCAGTTATAAGTAGTTACCCACACAAGACTTGTACATGAATGCTCATAGCAATCTTACTTGTAATTGCCAAAAACCAAAAAGTGACCCAAATGTTAACTAAATGGATTAACGAATCATGGTTTACACATGTAATAGAATACCACTCAGCAATAAAAAGGAATTCAGCAAAATCTGTATGTTAAATTCTGTAGGACGACTGATCTAATTTCCTATAAAGAAATTGTATAAGGGAAATAAAGACATATTAACCAAACACTGTGTATGGAATTATTTGCATCCTGATCCAAACAATGGGATTTCAATGTAAAATGCAAACAAATAAACTATTTATGACAATTATGAGATAATTAAAGTCTGAACAATGAATATTTGAAGATATTAATATAATAGCATTATGATTTCTAATGTGATACTGTAATTATTGTTATGTAAAGAAGGTTGTATGTTGAAAATATTTACAGATGAAATGTCTGAGAGTCCCTTCAAAATAATACAGGTGGAGGGGTGTGAGGTAGAGATGAAACCACTTGGTTATGAGTACTTGATGGTTCACTATATTACTCAGTTTACTGGTGTATATGTTCAAAATTTTCCAGAACAAAGTCCTTCTTTAAAGTTCCCTACAATCTTATCACCATGAAGCAACCATTGTTAACATTTTAATGTGCATGTATCTTGCCACTCTTTATGCAGAAGAATGTATTATCTACTATTATATATTATATGGCTTACAATTTATGAAATCAGGATATAATATAAATCACTCTATAACTTCTGTTTCACACTCAATAATTTATCTTTCTAAGTCTGTTAATACAGATTTACAACATCTTTTTAATCACTAAACTAGTGTACCAGGATTTTAAAAAAACTATTTCCCAACTTTTGGACAGTTGAGTCATTTCCTGTTTTTCACCATGATGAATAATGCTATGGTTTAAACCACTGTTTGCAATGAAAAGTGATATGGACTAGAGTTAAAAGCATGCTTTCCTTCTAATACAGGCCCACTCACTTATTAGCTATGTGACCTAGAGCAAGTTACAAACTTCTTCATGCCCCAATTTCCTCACATAAACTAAGGATGATAGCAGTGCCTATTTCATAGGATAAATGGTGCATTAATGAGCTAATATATATTAGCACAGAATAAGAGCTTGCTATATGTTAACATAAAATTAGCAAGTGTTTTGTTTTGTTTTTAAATTTCTTTATCCTGCTCCAGGCCAAAAGTAGTAACTACAAAGAGAATTTCAAAAATCCAATGGACTTAAAATGGCTAACACTCTGTGCAACAAGTGATTACAGAACAAGACATGATTACTGCCAATGAGCCTGTACTCTCTTCTTCATATTAACATCCTATTCTAATTTTTCCAAATCAATGTTACACCTCTAATTATACTCACTTTAATAAACAAATATTTATCATCTTGTTCTCAAATTAACAATAACAAACAACAAACCTAGTTTAATGTCTATAATGTCTCCAGGTAAGATTGTCAGGAGAAAGCCTGGCATTCTCTTCTCTACAATCAGCATTCAAATTCACTGGAGCAAAGCACAGCTGTTTGGCCGAGGTCCCATCCCAATCTAGACATTCTTCTAGTGAGCCTGCAGCCCCACCTCTTTCAGCCCTCTGGGAGTTTTTTAAAAGGTATTTGAGTTGAAATAATTAAAACGTGTGTTCCTCACATTCTAGAATCCAGTCTGCCAAACTCACAACCAATCCAGTCCCAGGAGAACTTGCTCCTGTGCCAATCTCCCTCATGCCAGGAAAGGGAACCCTAGGAGTGCATCTCAGTATCACTCTCTTTCTTGTTCCCCATCTCCAACCTGATACCCAATGTTACTGATTCTACTTCCAAACTTTCGGAAATTCATGTCCACTTCTCTCTACCCTAGTCCAAACCATCCCCTCTTCTAGATAACTACAACAGCATCCTAACTGGGTGAGTCTTTTTCAAGCTTTCCTCCTTCCACTACACTCTCCAAGGGTGATCATTTTGTCAGTGTAAACTGGATATATTCATGCTTAAAACACTTGAGGAGCTTCCCGTTGCATTCAGGATATCACCTCCTTCTTTTCATTTCAAGGTTGTGGAAGGACCTGCCTCAGTCTCTAAGCTCATCTCCCACAGTTGCACCTGAAATCCACGCTGCAGACTACCAGCTTCCTCTTTCTTCCTTAAATGCACCGCACCAATTCCTGCCTCAATCACTATATTCATTCTGCCTGACAGCCCTTCCTGAGCTCTTTGCCCAGCTGTCCCCTTCTCATTTTTCAGGTCCAACTTAAGATCATTTTCTTGGGGAGATCCCCGACTCAATCTAAAGTCCCCACTTGTCACTATCACTACAGTCCTTATTCATTTGCTTTGTAGCATTTATTACAATGTGTGATTATATACCTATTTGGCCCTGTGTCCACAGCCAGTCTCCCCACTCAATGGTTTTGTTCACCATGATGTCCCCAGTGTCTAGCATGGAACCTGAACCATAAAAGAGCACAGGATATATTTGTTGAACAAATGAATGAAAGGATGCTAAGGCCTCTCCAATAAGCTAGTATGCAAACTGAAGTCCCCATAGAAAGGTGACTACATTTCATTTGATACAGTGAACCCACTTAAATAGTATTTTGGAGGACATCATGAGATGATGCTGAAGTTCAAATTCAAAACCCTAAATTTGGTGCTATTCTATTTCCTAACTCAGCTTTATGGGGAATATGATGGAATAAGATTTGCTCCCAGAGAACTTACAGTCTCACCAGAATAGATGTATATCTGAAACACTTGGAGAATAACTTCAAGAAAGAATATGTTCCAGTGTCAAAATGATGCACAGGACATAAGTAACCTCATATTAAAGGCAGGAACCATGGTGAGAGTTGAGACAAATGAAGACTTCTTGAAGGGAGAAGATTTGAACTGGACCTTGAAGGAATTAAGGTTTGCATGGAAGAAGAAAGGGGCATCACATACAGGGCCCAAGAGAGCTACCATACAACGAAGGGAATAAAGGCAAAGCCTGCTGAGGAGCAAAGGCTGACATTAAGCTCTGTACCTGCGTTTCAAGTGACAATTACAGAGACAGGAAGAGAGGACAGTTTCATAAGGAAGACCATCAGGATTTTTGCTTTTTATTTTTATTTATTTTTATTTTTTCTGTTAAAGAATTGCTTTATTAATGCAAACTATTAATACATACACACAGATTATAAAGCACTAAGAAACTTAAATCTCTACGTCACAGCACACAGGTGGTGGCAATTCAACATTCAGAATCGACAGAATGCTTGAGGGAGACTGCAACAGATCAGACTCCCATGGAGGAGAGGGCATCCTCAGAGGTGAGGAGGGGCAAAGGTGTAACAGCCTTTCAAGCTTCCTCTCCTCATCCAGGATCATGAGAGGCACTCGGTTCAAGGGGAGCTGGTCGATCTGGTGTTCTTCAGGCAGGTCAAAACTCTCAAAGTCTAGAGGATTGAAGGGAAAGAATTTTTCTATTTCTGGATAGGTGTTATCTGAGGCAGGAGCAGAGCTTTTTCCTTTAACAGTCTTCTCCGTCACTTTTTTAGTAGGGAAGGCTGTCTGTTTCTGTCTGAGAGGTCCATTAGTCTTTACTGACTTTTCTGTAGCTCTGTTGACAGTTCCCAAAGCCTTTCTGGGAGCTTTAGGTAAGGCTGGTGGAGCATCAAATATGTTGCCAACATGTGGTATTGAAACCTGAGATCTCCCATCTAAAGCTTTGACTGAAGGCCAGGCCCCCAGCTTCAGCCCGTCCTTAGGAGTAGCACGAGTGCCTGGCTGTCCATTTTCTTTATCCACAAAGATCACAGTAGCCATTCTGGATTAAGTGAGGATAAACAGCCAAAATCTGCTTTTGATTTTTAATGTAATAAATAAACAGCAGCAGAATATTCTTTGTGTTTTCCTACACCAATGTGAAAACTCAAATGTACAATAATTTTCTTGGCCAAGAATTCTTCTTATATGTTTACTCAAAGAGGAAACCTTTAATCTTCAACGGTATAGGAACACAAGAAAGAAAAATGAATAACACTGAATGCAAATGCCTTGAAGAGAATTACTCGCAGGCAGTAGGGTCAAGTAGACCTGAACATGTGATTTAGAAAAGGATGCCTGGAGGAACGCCAATCCTAGGACAATACGTTATGTGAGGACTGTGCACTTGGTACTTACTGTGTTGTAAATTAACCTGTAGTTAGGCTACAACACCTAATTCAGAAGAAACTCCCCTGAAGGAGGCTGGGAAGGCACCACCACTTACAGAATATATATGGAGAGATATCTTGGCTCAGGCTGTGTGTTTACAGACTTCTTTGCAAAGACACTTGCAACCACAGTATAATGAAACAGAAACAGTTGTTTATTTGACATGGGAGACATATGAGTATTCTACAGCTTCTACAGGAATTAGATATTTGAAGCCATAATTCCCTAAAGCTTTAAGTAAAACACTTGTTTTTTCTTAAATGAACAGATAGGTAGGACCTCAGGAATTCCTTAGTCAAAACCCCCATCCCTTTGAGCCATAAGACTTCATATGCATGAAGGCATTTATACTGGCTGGACCACACAAAGAAATATCTACCAAATTAAAGATATAAATTCTTGAAGCTTAGGTTTGTTTTCTTTGAGCTCCTTATTTCATTTGGTATTTAAGTAACTTACATAAACCTCAAATTGAATTTCTGCCTTCCAGGGGCTACAGTGAGGGAGAGTTCTAGAATATACAAGAAGCTGCCCAAAGGAAAGGTGAATGTCACGGTCAACAGCAGGTATCTAGCTTCATTAATTAAAAGTATTAATAAAAATAATATTGAATAGCTGCATAATTAGCCTAACCTACCTGAAAAGCCAAATGCCACCAGGAATGAATGAGTTTGACCTCAGGAAATATGAGGTTAATGGAATGAGTTCAAGCCAACCCTCTCAGATGCCACCCAGAGGGCAGCTGAGCAGTCTCTTCACCACGGAGCACTGCACCTATGGCCCACTTTCGGGAAGGAACAGGAGCCTGGGAATATGGGGCTTACAGCATAAAATTACAACCCTAGCACTCTGAAGTTCAACCACTCAGGTGGATGATCTTGGAGAATGCTTCTGCTGAGTGTGAAATGAAAGCAAGAGAATGAATCCTACTGAAGGAGACAGGAAGAAAGGTAGTGTATACCCAATGAACAAAAAGGGTGGGGCTGCATTCTTTTGTAAATTTCTGTAGGTGCACTACCCAGTTAGGGTTCCTCATCTCCTGTGAATTCTCCCTCAAGCCAAAAGAAACAAACAAAATATTCCCTGCTGTTGGTTCTCAGAGTCTGACTAATGAACCAAAAACCAGTTAAAAGGAAATCAAATCTGTTCTGGGAAGTGATGGCCCCTCTGAATTAAAGAGCACTGCCAACAATGACCTCAGAGAGATCAAACTATCTGTTTCCCTTCTGGAATTCCCTTCTGGAACTGCCTGGAGCCAAGATATTTGAGAACAACTGCCAACTGTTCAGTTCAACTTTTCCTAAGGTAACTATTAGGAGAAGTTCTGTGAGGTCCCAGCATCTCACGAAACACTTCTACATCTTGCAAAGTCGCCAATTATGCTCCAAAAGTATCTCAGGACACAATTTCCCAAGATTGCTGCCAGCAGGTAGCTCTCTGAGGGAACCTAGAACAGAACATCATTACCAGAGAAGTTATGAAGGTGAAATTTGGTCCATCAGCTTTGAAAGAGTTCTTAGGTAAAGGTTATTCATGGGGAAGCAGCATAAAGAAAAGGAAGCATACCATTACCCAGAACTGGAGATGAAGAAGGAAGCCATCACCTTCCATTAATGAGCTGATGAGAAATGAGGAAAATATTTGCAAATTGACTCTCCACCCAGTTCCCAGTTTCAGGTCATGTGGGATGGAGACACTATTTTTGTTGGTGATCATCAAGCAAGAGAAAGTACTAAAAGGTTCTCTTGTTTTGTTTGCCTGGAGTCATTCAGTTTAATGGGTGACTTTAGTTTTCTATACCCCCTCACTGTTTATTTTTCCTCCCCTTGACATACTAATATATGAGGGAAAGCAGAGTTTGCCACCCCAAAACATGTCCTTTGAGGCATTGATCTTTTTAAGCTGGTTATTTTTTAGAAAAGAAGTACTGAAGAAAAACTTTTGACCTTCCCTTAACTGCCTAAAAAATTTAAATAGATGGCCTGCCCCAGGAAGGGAGCTATCATTACAGATAACTATAGTTTAATATAAACTAGTATGACAGACAGGGAGGAATGTAGCAAGGCCCATTTGATCCGTCTTCTCCTCTCTGGGTAATATCGTTAAAGATGGCCCAGTAAACATTTACTTATCAAACATTTGCCTTTCCATCTCCATGTGGATTGCTTCCCTTCCCTTTGAATTCCCAAACCACACCCCCCCCCACTTTCTCCTTAGCTCAAGATGGCATAAAAGCCTCAACTGCCAGTTCTGTCCTGGCGTCCCATATTCTTATGAAGCCGCCATATATACATAAGTAGTAAATTTGGTCATTTTCTCTTGTTAATCTATCCCATGTCAATTTAATCAGTCTAGCCAGAAGAACTTAGATGGGCAAAACAAAAAATAAGTTTTCTACCCCCACACATAAAATGCTATAGAATACATAATTTTTTAATTAAAATATTTTATTTTGCAACAGTTACTTTGTCATAACACATAAAACTACTAGGTTAAAGAACAGAAGTATGGAAATTTAGAATTGGGAGACAAAATATAGGTCAGTTTTGACAAGTGCATGCTTGTAGGTTTTATATCCACGTCATCAGACAAATTCACACTGAGGAAAAGCTCTGCTTCAGAATTCTGTAATTTCATCCATTGACTCTCGGACGCATAAAAAATACAAGCTAAGCTAAAAACACAATTCTAGGTACTTACTGATTCCTTGAAAGAGCTCTTCAATATTAATAGCATTTTTTGCACTTGTTTCAACCACAATGGCACCTATGGATTCAGCATATTCCTTTGCATCCTTCAAAGGAACCTCCCTGGAAGAGAAGCAAAACCCACATAGAAATGAATGCTCATTTGTAAAATATAAATAACCCCAACAGACCAAACAGAAAGATCGTGTGGAAACAGCTCCCTTATCTTCCTGGAGAATATCAATTCCATGGCTCACAAAGTATTGAAAACCTAGTATGGATGAAACTTTTTAAAGTTGAAAACCTGGTGTCTGGCATCCATGGAGACATAGGTGCATATATAAAATACTGTCCTAGTCCCACAGAAGTAAAGAATTCCGGAACAGCAGGAAAAATCATTATGTATACATTCTAGCTTTTCAAGGTAGGGTTGATTTCAAATACTTTTCCCCATAACAATGACTCAATATTTTACAAAATGTGTGTGAGCTTCTGTGCAAACATGTTTCTATAAGACTTCATTGTATCATTTTTCACAAATCAGAGAAAATATGTGGCATGATTCAAACATTTGGAAATGAACATGTTATGGCTATAATAGCTATGATGCACTATGACATGTTTGGACTTTGACCTTTAAGCAGCTGTTCCTGCAAAGATTTTAGGACATGAACTCTATTCAAATAAACAATCCAAAATGACAGTTACTGATCTACTACTTTCATGTAAAGATACTGTGGTATAGCCAAAGATTAAAAAGTCATAGTTTCTATTCTCCAGAAGTTTATTCATTTATTCAACAAATATTCATTGAGCAGATATCATATGCCAATCCTACTTGTAAGTGCTAGAGAAAACACTAGCCCTTGCCTTCTGGAATTTACATCTGAGAGCAAAGGCAAACACATCTACAGTCACTCTAATCCACAAGACTGTAACATCTATAATATGAAGATAAGCAGTAGGGGTAGAAAGTGATACATTTTGATCAGTGTAACCAAAGAAGATGAATTGGAGGGGGGTTACCTGAAGTGTGGCCATGTAGGACAGGTGAGGACTGTGATGCAACAGCTTGATGAAGGCCCATGATAAGGAGTCCCTCACCCCCAAGGAGCAATAAATATTGATTCTGCACCCATCCCTGTCTTGGGTGTAATTGTGGATTTACACATGAATGAGACTGTGTGTGAGAGACAGTTCAGCAAGAATTGTGGCAGATGGTCAGGAAAGCACCCAGTGGCCTATGAAAAACTATGACAGGGTCCACTAGAAAGCTCCATATTCTAGGAAAACACAGTGTACAAAACGGACTAGAGTGAGGCCATGCGGAGAATCTGAAAGTTTCTGTAATACTGAGAGAACACAATGCTGGCTGGGAGGGCTACAGGAAAAGAAAAAGGGAGGATGGAAAATCAAAATGGGAGGGGTGAGTGAAGAGACTTTCTCTAGCTTCCTATCTCCTTCCTTTTTCTCCTACCCCTCCAAATTCCTTCTCCATGGTTACAACTCATTTATAAAGCTACTGGGGAAATTCTATCTTGGCATTTAAACTCTTTACTACCCCAAATCATATGAGAGGAGAACATTTCAAGTACTTGCTGGAAAAGGGTCTAACTAGAGCCTACCATATTAAATAAAAACAGTGGTCTCAGGATTCTACACCAGAGGAGAGAGGCCTCCTGAGCGATGACAGCTGGAATCAGTACTTCATAATATTTCGTCCCAAAGACATACTGGGGAAAAATATGCTGCTGAATCTGCTTTCTACACTGTTTCTAACAAAGAAGCCCAACTTCCAGCCAAGATGGAGGCATAGGCAGACACGCTGCGTCTCCCTCACAACTAAGAAGCAATTTACAACCACTTGAAAACTAAAAAAAAAGAAACTGGAAGATCCAGAAAATCAAACCACATGGAAGTTCAACAAACAAAGAAATAAGGAAGAAATACTCAGCCAGACAGGTAGGAGGGACAGAGCTAGAGTGGAGAGAGCGTGGTGTGGTGTGGTGGGTATGCGCAGCAGCAGCAGCAGCGGCGGCGGCGGCACAGGGGCTGTAGATGCAGCAAAAAGCACAGTCATACATTTTAAACCTGGGAAGCGATCCCAGCCCCAGACCAGACCGCGCAGCTCACAGTTAGAGCGCCGAGGAAAACAGAGCCACATTACTTCTGACTGTGAAAACCAGTGGGGGTTGGGGTGGAGAAGGAAACTGCTGGTCTCTCAATGGTGCCAGCTAGTTTAGTACGGAAAGTGGGAGAAGTACTTGAAAAAGGGGTGAGTGCAGGCAAGCAACATTATTCCCTCTCAGACCCCTCCCCCACATTCAGCACCACAAAATGGTGAAACCAGGTCACCCCACACTGACGAATACCTAAGGCTCTATCCTTTACAACGTAACTGGTGTGACAGTTCTACCTAAGGCACAGGCAAACACAGAAAGCTGTCAAGTTGAGGAGACAGAAAAGCATGGCCCAAAGGGGGGTGGGGAAGATCAAGGTTCCAGTGGGAGCACTGAGCAACAAGGAGATAGCCAACCTAACAGATGCACAGTTTAAAACACTGCTGATAACTATGCTCACAGACTTCACAGACAAGATTAAGTACAACAGGGAAGAAATGAAGGCTATATTACATGAAATGGAGGAAAATCCACATGAAACTAGTGGTGAAGGAAAGGAAACCAGTGTTCAAATAAATGAATTGGAACATAAAGAAGAAATAAACAGTCAACCAGTGTAGAACAAGGAAACAAGAATTGAAAAAAATAAGCTTAGGAACTTCTGGGACAACTTTAAATATGCCAACATCTGAATCATAGGGGTGCCAGAAGGAGAAGAGGAAGAGCACGACATTGGAAACTTAAGTGAAAAACTAATGAAGGAAAACTTCCCTAATTTGGTGAAGGAAATAGACATACAAGTCCAGGAAGCACAGAGAGTCCCAAACAAGCTAGACCCAAAGAGGACCACACCAAAACACATCATAATTAAAATGCCAAAATTTAAAGATAAAGAGAATCTTAAAAGCAGCAAGAGAAGAGTTACCTACAAAAGGGTACTATAAAACCATCTGCTGATTTCTCAAAGCAAAGACCTATAGCTAAGATTACTCTATCCATTAAAGTTATCAGTTAGAATAGAAGGGCAGATAAAGTGCTTCCCAGACACAATAAAGTGAAAGGAATACATCATCACCAAGCCACTATTACATGAAATGTTAAGGGGAGTTATTTAAGAAAAAGATCAAAACTATGAACATTACAATGACAACAAACTCACAACTACCAACAATAGAACCTGAAAAAATGAAAACAAAAAAAAACTAAGCAGACAACCAGAGTGGGAACAGAATCATAGGTATGGGAAGCATGTGGAGGGATGTCAGCTGGGAGGGGGAAGGGGGAGAAGGGAGAGAAGGAGGTAAACGGTACAGGGATTAAGAAGCATAGTAGGAGGGTGCAGAATAGACAGGGGGAAGTTAAGGATAATATAGGAAATGGAGAAACCAAAGAACTTATATGCATGACCCATGGACATGAACTAAGGGGAGTGGGACTGCTGGAGAGAGGGGTAGTGCTGGATGAGGGGGAGCAAAGGGAAGAGAAATTGGGACAACTGTAACAGGATAGTCAATAAAATATACTAACAAACAAAAAAAACAAAACCTAGCCTCTTGCAAGTATTTTTTTTTTTTATCTTAAGGTTTTTGGTGGCAATGAATTTTACGTTGAAACAGAGCTTTTTAATGTTCAGTTTGGCATGTTACCCCATTTTAAAATTGCTTCCTGGCAGTCTTTGTCAAACTACAGATAGAAGGGTGGGGCTCATCTCTGCTCAAATGTAGGACAGATAAAACATGCTGTGGCCTACTCATCTTCAGGGGTAGGGGCACAACTGGCAGTCAAGGAAGCCTCACACACTCCTCAGGTTACAGAAGGTTACATATACAGTTAAATACTTCCTTAGCTCCCCTCTCATCAGTCCCATTGAGGGACAAAGAGGAGTGGAAGAGATTTTGCCAGATTAAGTTGAAAACAAAGTCACTCTCGCAACACAATCGATGCTGAAGATAACAGTAAACTGCATGGGCTAATTATCTCACAGTCTACAATGCTGAACCTTGAAATGGAGAGTTAAGGGAAGTGTGTCCTCAGACTTGTCTCACATTTAGAAATGGGTCTTGTTACGTTAATGACTTGCCCAAGATGACAGAGCAAATTGGGGCTAGAGGCAGAGTTGAACTTTAGGTTTCTAGCTCTGCCTACTTTGCTTCTGTCAGGCCTTGACAACACAATCACCAGCTGCCATCCACACTTCAGAGGCCATTCTTTCAACCTTTGTAGATAAAGAATATATGGGTTCAAAATATCCTCAAACTGTAATATGCTGGAGTTGGGGGTGGAGGCAGAGGAGGGGCATATCCTATCCTGAAGAACAGGTTCTTATTTTAAGTGTCTGGAGGACCAGCGAAAGTCCCTCTAAACATGAACTGAGATTAGGACCAGCCACTGTAGTCTGACAAAATATGTTTTCACTACTGTGGTATAATAAGAAATATGTATGTGGTCTTTTTTTAAAGTGTATTTTATGATTATGCTATTATATTTGTCCCAATTTTTTCCCCTTTGCCCCTGCCCCCCCCAGCCTGGTACTTCCCTTTCCTTCAGCAATGCCCCCATCCCCCTTAATTCATGTCCTTGGGTCATACATATAAGTTCTTTGGCTTCTCCATTTCCTATACTATTCTTAACATCTCTCCGTCTATTTTGTACCTACCAGTTATGCTTCTTGATCCCTGCACTTTTTCCTCCATTCTTCCCCTTCCCCCTCCCCACTGACAACCCTTCATATGACCTCCATATCTATGGTTCTGTTCCTGTTCTAGTTGTTTGCTTTGTTTGTTTGAGTGGTTTTTAGATTCATTTGTTGATAGTTATGAGTTTGTTATTATTTCATTGTTCATAATTTTGATCATCTTCTTTTTCTTAAAATATGTCCTTTTCTTCATTTCACTTAGTATAGCTTTCACTTCTTCCCTATGCAGTTGCCATACTCAAGCATGTCTGTTAAGTCTGTGAGCATCATTATCACCAGGGTCTTGAGATCTGCATCTTTTAGGTTGGCTATATCCTCAATGCTTAGTTCTCCCACTGGAGCCTTGATCTGCTCCCTCTTTTGGGCCATATTTCTCTGTCTCCTTGACTTGACAGCCTCCTGTGTTTGCCTCTGTGTCTTAGGTAGAGCTGTCACACCTGTTATGTTGTAAGGAGCGGAGCCTTAGGTATTTGTCAGTGAAGAGTAACCTGTTTCACCACTTTGTGGCACTGTATGTGGGGGTGGGGTCAGAAAGGGAACAATGCCACTTGCTCAGCACTCCTCCCTTTCCTGTTGCTTCACCCACTTCCTGTATGCTACTGGCGTCCCTCTAGCTGCTGCCCTGGTGATGATTCCAGAGTGGGTGGGTTTGCGGATGTTCTAAGACTGCAGGGACTCTAAGCAGACTCTCCTGAAAGACCAGCAGTTTCTTCTGCCACCCCAACCCCCAATGGTTTTCACAACCAGAGCAATGAGGCTTTATTTTCCTGGCGCTGCAACCGTAAACTGCGCAGTCTGGCTTGGGACTGGGATTGCTCCCCAGGTGTCCCTCCCAGCTTTTATAATGCGTGACTGTTCTTTCTGATGACTAGCCATGGCCACTGCCTTGCTGCCACTGCCCTGCCACCACCACAGCCACCTATGTATGTGGTCTTGGTCCTTGGTTCTTGGCACAGAGCTCCTGAAACCCATGGAGTTTCCTGAGTTATATAGGTGTGTCTTCTGTTATTCATCAAGAGCCCTATTAGACCAAACTTGAGAGTCTGATAGGGAGGGGCCCCTAGATAGGTTCAGAATGGGGCTGGTCATCCAAGGAAACAACCACAGGATTAGAGGGTTGGAACTTTCAGCCCTACTCCTCAACCTTTAGGAAAGTGGATGGGGGATGGATATTTAATTAATCATAACTAAGTAATGAACCCTCAATAAATACTCTTAAACACAAGGCTTGGAGAGCTCTGGATTGGTGACGGTGCTGGGAGGGCGGCATGAGCAGAGGAGGCATGTAAGCTCCATACCCCTGACATATACCTTGCCCTATGAACCACTTCCATCTGGCTGGCCCTGAGTTGTACCCGTTAGAGGAAATCTGTAATCACAAGTCTAGTGGTACAGGAACCCCCAAATTTGTAGTCTGATGGGCAGAAAAGTGAGAGTAACTAGCAGACTCCCAAGACTTGCAGCTGTCATCTGAAGTGAGGGGCAGTCTTGTGGGTCTGAATTTAATTAACTTTCAGGATGCCCAGGTATCAGAAAACTGTTGCTGGAGCAAACTCTGTGACTACAATATGAAAGACCCTTAGCAAGGTGAGAATGGACTTTGTTGGAGCCTCTCACAGACATGTAACATAGTGGCCTGGGAACTCCTGCAGCTGCACTTTGGGAGAGGCCCAATGCACAGATGCAAGAGGCTAAAAGGTTGCATTCACTGGCCTTCCTTCTGTAATTGGGACTACATGAGAACATGGCATACAATGACTTCTGTTCATTTTTTTCAATAAGTATTTATCAAATGTCTGCCATATGCTAGACACTGTGCTAGGCATTAGAAAAGGTAAATTGAAACTTGCCAAGGTATAAACAGTCAATTTTAATGGAAAAGACTATTTGTAGACTTTCTAGTCTAAACTATGTACAGAACATCAGGACTCCCAGAAATTACCCAGAATAGTTACCGCAAACTAGTTGGGAAGTGTAAACTTGGATTTCTTCTCCCCACACCCCCTGATGCTCCTCCCTGCCCCTGCTGTTCCTTCACCCTCATTCATATTCTGTCTGATCCTTAAATGTCAGCATTACCCAGGGATTCTGTCTTGACTCTGAGGGCTTACTCATGCTCAAAGCATCAGAGACTGGCCAGCTACCAGGTGGCCAAATGGTCAGGATGGAGGGTATAATTCATGGAAGGGGCTGGATTCCCTCTGGGGCCAACAGGAGACATGAAGGGTAGGCGAAGTGGGATAGCTGGAGACCACAGGGCAGGCAGAGGTGTCCTTACCAAGGAGATACTGACTTCAGCGACCAGAAGAGACCAGAGTGAGGGTCAGAATCAAAAGCAAAACTTTCAGGATCAGGGAGGGGCAACTGCCTCCAACAGTTGACACTGTGCAATACAGCATTTATGGACTCATCTATGCACTGCCTATGGTAACAGGCTCAGGGGGCCAGAGACACTATCTTTTCTATTTTACATCTAGACATTATCTCCCTGTTGAGCTAGCTGATCACTGCTACTTGAACAGCAAATGCACTTCATAGTTGCAACCTGTCACAGCCTGATAACTGCCTTTCACCTACAGATCACCGACTCTTCCCATTAACCTTCTACTTCTCGTCCAGAAATCATGGAGGCATCTAAGTGCTTCCACTGTCTCACCCCTCAATGCTAAGTAATGAAGCTTAACTGCCCTGGCAGCCTCCTCTCCACCAACTCTGCCTCCCTCTTCATTTGTTACACAGATTTCTGCAGTTGCCTTCTTGTGTATTGGGATAATACAATTTCACATCCACTTGTTCATGACTTGAAGTTCTTTTAATCCACTTGTTTATAACAAAAAAAGAGAGTTGGTTTGATAGAAGAATGAAGAAAGTCCTGCCAGGATGTCATCCCTCTACATCCGTAGTTGTTGATAAGCAGCCAGCTGCTAAGGGGCCCCTGCTTATCAATAAGAACATGTGGAAGCAACTAGGGTCAAGGGGAGATTTAGACTACTAATGCAGAAAGTCTGCAAGGACTATTTGAGACAGGGCATTCACTCATGGCTTAGTGAGGCACTCATCCTAGCCATTGGTGACCAGGCAGTAACCCTGGGAAAGAGGTCAGCTCACCTGTCAACACTAGTATCTTCATTCCCTAGCAAAATGCTCTAGCAGCAGACTTTTTTTTTTTTTTTTGCGCTGGCAGCTGGAAATTGGTCACTTGGTCACTTGGTCACTTGGTCACTGACTCTCCCCAGTGCCTTCTTGGGCTTTATTCCCTTATCCCCCCTTTTCCTGGAACAATAGTATGATTAGTCTATCATATGTTGGAGTATGTTCTTCTTTTATTTGGCTTATTAAGAGATATTAGCCCATATGCTATTGGCCTGTGAAATTATTCTAATTCCCATAGCAAACCTGTGCTAAATAAATTGCTGGCAAAGTCAACTCAGTTTCTGAGCATGACACTTATGCTGCCTCCCCACAACAAAAACAACATGCTTTTCTGATTGGTCCTCCAGCCTCCTGCAATCCACTATCCATATGCCCAATGTAGGGATCTTTCACAACTGTAAATCTTTCAAGTATTCATGTGAATAGAATTCTTCTGATTGCCTCAGGATAAAACCCAACACCTTAGCAGGACAAGGCTTCATGTCTCATACCCTCTGTGCACACTCAAAGCTAAAACCGTTCCAAGCAAGTGGCCATTCTGTGGACTTGCTGTGCTTGTGTCTGTTTCTGGGTCATGCATCTGTTTTTTCCTCTGTCCACCTCTCCCCATTCGACTGATGCTCTCCCACTGGTGGCTTCTGGAAAGCTCAGTCTAGCAACCCCTCCCTCCAGAGAAGATGCTCTTTCCCCTCTCCCCTTAACACCTATGCATATTGAAACATAATACTAAAAAAATGGGCTGTGGATTTCTTGATATCAGTATCATGGTTTTTGTTTTAGTGTGCTGGATCACAACAGTGCCTGGCACCTAGGAGGCAACCAATGAGTATTTGTTAACTGATTGAATGACAAAATTACCCCAAGTTGCCTTCAGCAAACAGGAGGATTCAGGTAGAGGAGGTGCCATGTGGACTTACCGGAAAGTGTGGGGAATGTTGACAATATCAACTGAAAAAGTCCTGGAGGCAGAGGCTCACCCACCCTTCCAAATGGGCAGGGAGAGGCCTAGGGGTGCAAGCAACAAGAAAGAGGGACTCTCCTGCTAGACCAAAGCTCTAATGTTAATCAGCTTATATGTCAGCATGGTCCACACATCAGCCTGTCGTTTCAGCTACACAGCCTGAGTTGGCCACAGCACTCAGAGGCTCTTTGGCAGGGTAGGGAGGTCAGGAAACAACATTCCTGTGGGTCCTAGACTTTTCAACAGGCTATGCTGCCCATTAAGGGTCCTTGTTTTGTTGTTCATAGATAGTTATTCAGTAATCTTTCCTAATCTTGCCTGTAATTAAAGAAATTCACATGAAAACGAGAATCACATTTTCATGTGTCAGATTGGTCAATATAAAAGTTTAATGTCTGCAGTGTTAATGTGGAGAAAGAAAAGCTCATACATTGCTGGTAGGATAATCATGTCATTCCTAAAAGGTCATGGCTAACTGCAGAACAACCATATCTAAGCAGTCTTCAGGTGTCATAGAGAAGAAGTACAGAAGTCCTCACTTTCCCAGAAAATTAAACACATAAGTTAAAAAAAACAAACAAAAACACTTTGATGCTAAAAGCAAAGAGACAAGATGAGGACAAACATCTAAGATTCCTGCACTCCTCTCTGTCACATAACAATCTTAACTAAGCCTTCTCTAGACATCTTCAGAGGACATCCCATGAATCTTTTAGGACATTATTCTCAGTTGTGTTCTAAAGACACCTATTCCAGTTATCATCTGGGGCTTGTTAGAAATAAAGGTCCCTGTGCCCCAGACCTACTAAACCAAGGTGTCTACTGGGAAAGTCCCAGAAATACACATTTTAGCAACTTTCCAACAGCTTCTTATGCATTCTATAGATTGAAAATAAGTCTTTTAGGGGGTAGTCTAAGTTTCATATTTTTGCAGTCTATTCATAATCTGACACTACGAAGTCCAGAGTTTAGAAATATGTATTAAGATGACTATACCTAGGACATAATGAGATATATAATCGTATGCTATATAATGGCACTTCAATCAATGACGGACTGCATATATGATGGTGGTCCCATAAGATTATAATGGAGCTGAAAAACTTATATCACCTAGTGATGCTGCATCTGTTGTAACATCAGAGCACAAATAATGCAAAAATCAACAAGGCTATGGCTGAGATGGCAAACAAGTTTAACCTGGATGTGGATGAGGATGACATTAAGGAACTTCTAGAGATAGTTCCTGAGGAGTTGTTGGAACTGGAGCAGAATGTATAGCTGAAGAAGAGGGGAGATAAAAGAAAACAGCAGGAGAAGGAAAAGAATAAAAACCTCCAAAAAAATTCACAGTGAAATACTTAGCAGAAGGTTTTGCAGATGGCAACAAGCTTCTTAAAGTTTGAAAACATAGATTCCCTCCCACCCCCACCAACACCAAAAGATTTTCATTGATAGAGACAAATGTTCATGATCACTAACTGCTTACAAGCAAATCTATAATGGAAAGAAGAGAAAAGCCAGATAAACCACCATAGAAATATTTCTGAAAAGTGTGATACCTCCTCAGGGAGGTCCTTCAGGAGGTATTCCAGAAGAAAGCATTGTTGTCATAGGTGATGACAGCTCCCTGCACCTTATTGTCCCTGAAGACCTTCCAATGGGATACGATGTAGAGGTGGAAGACAGTGATATTGATGATTCTTACTTTGTGCAGGCCTAGGTGAATGTGTGTGTTTGTCTTAGTTTTTAACAACAACAACAACAAGTTTAAAAAGTAAAAAAAAATCAAATAATTTTAAAAATAGAAAAAGCTTATAGAATAAGAATATGCAGAAAGAAAATAAATTTATACAGCTGTACAATGTGTTTGTGTTTTAAGCTAAGTGTTATTATAAAAGTCAAAATGTCTTTTAAGTTCATAAAACAAAAATGTTACAGTAAACTAAGGTTAACTTATTAGTGAAAAAATTTTTAAATAATTTCAGTGTAACCCAAGTGTACAGTATCTATAAAGTCTACAGTAGTGCACAGTAATGTTCCAGGCCTTCACAGTCACTAACCACTCACTCATTGACTCATCCAGAGCAAATTCCACTCCTGCAAGCTTCATTCAGGGGAAGTGTCCTATATAGATGAATAATTTTTTATCTTTTATATCTTCTCTGTGTTTAGACAAATACTTAATGTTGTGTTACAACTGCCTACAATATTCACTACAGCAACATACTGTACAGGTTTGTTGACTAGGAGCAAGAGGCTGTACCACATAGCCTAGGTGTATAGTAGGCTGTGCCATCTAAGTTTGTGTAAGTGCTCTCTATGATGTTCACACAAGGATGAAATTGACTAATGAGGCAGTTCTCAGAACATATCCCCGTTGATAAGCAACACATGACTATAAATTTTTCAGATACAATTTTACAGGTGATGAAATAAAAAAAGAGTGGTCTCACAAGCTCTTCCCAAACAAAATATCCAGTGTTTTAGGTAGGTTTTAGTTGTGTACATTATATTTCTAAAACACCATAACAGCAATAACCCATTTTATATTCTCCCAAACTTCTGGAATACAATAGTTAACATTTCGTTTTAAAATGTTTGCCTTATATTTTTACTCTCTGCTCCAGCCACAGTCCCTTCCCAAGGTCAAGCTTAAAAAACCACCTAAGGAGGCCATGAGTAAGTAGCAAGCCAACAGTGAGCAAGAGACAGTTGTCAAATGTCTGGCAGAATTATTTTTTATCAAAACCATCCCACATGTTTAAGGTATTCTAGCCAAAAGCAATGGAAACTGTTCACAACGTTCCATCAAAATCCAGCAGAGGAAGTCAGCGGGCTGTTCGCAAAGGCTGTCGTGTGCCATGAAGCAGTCTCGGATTTCCTCACTCCCTCGGACAGCCACTGAAATGAACAAGCAGAGCTTGTTGTGCTCCCATTAGCTCATATTTTGTCTAAATATCTGAGATATTTGTCTAACACACAGATGAGGCACCATTTTAGCAATAAGTAAAGCAGCAAAATCTCTTTAAAATACTTCTTTTAGATGTTTGGATTGGTTTACCTGCGAGGTGGACTTAAAACTAAAATGATTTTTTTAAAAAGGAAAAAAGAAACCCAAAGAATAATGATCAGCTTCACAATTAATTTCTTATTGGACAGTAACATTTTACAATGATCAGTTAAAGCGCTTAATATGTGTATCCTGGAAAGAATTTCTGTTCCCATGGGGCCTTGCCTGCGTATTAATGTGTGCCCATAACTGCTACTCACCTGCGGCCAAATTCCTGGTGTCAAGTTCTAACAAACAGTGTCATGTTCACAGACTTAAATGGATTGTCTCTCATGAAAAGCGTCAGAATTTAGATTGAATGAGGAATGAACAGAAAACATAGGTTCTGTAGGGGAACTTGGCCATTCCTTGGTCTCTTAATAATCCTTCTCCAGACAGAAATTTAGGCAGTCCTGAAGAGGCCAGAGAGAACCATTGGAAAGAATCATTAGCTCCAAATCCTTTAAGCAGAATCTAGTCATCTGTCATTTTTTTCTTGGTAGTTCATAAATTATTCTCCCTCATGGATCCTGTTAACACTTCTTATGAGATATAATATAGTAATCACTGAAATTACTTTCATAATTCTTAATAGAAGTTACATTTTGAAACTGAAACTTTGGGCAGTATATAAAGCGAAAGGGAAAAGATTATCGTACCTATAAAAAGTCTCCAGGAGGGTCAAGATGGAGGCGTAGACAGACACGCTGCCTTTCCCTCCACAACTAAGAAGGAATACAACTACATCAAACCTAGAAACAACCAGAAGTTCCAGAAAATCAAATTGCCTGGAAGTCCAGCAAACAAAGATATAAAGAAGAAATACTCATCCAGACAGGTAGGAGGGGCGGAGCTGAGGCGGAGAGGACTTGGTGTGGTGGTGACAGCAGCAGCTGCAGCGGGCAGGCCGGGGAAAAGCACAGTCACACATTTTAAAAAGTCAGGAAGGACACCTGGGGAGTGTTCCCAGCTGCTCACTGGACCTTGCAGCTAACAGTACCAGCGTCAGGGAAAAATCAAGCCTCATTGCTTTTGACTGCGCAAACCAGTGGGGGTTACGGCAGAGGCAGAAACTGCCGGTCTCAGCAGAGTCCGCTTGTTTAAAGGGCCCCCATGGTCCTAGAACATCCACAGACACACCCACTCTAGGAACGACAGCCAGGGCAGCAGCTAGACGGGTGCCAGTCCGGTGTGGAAGTGGGAGAGGTGCCTGGAAAAGGGGCGAGTGCTGGTCAGGCGGCATTGTTCCCTCTTGGACCCCTCCCCCACATACAGCGCCACAACTTGGTGAAACAGGTCACCCTGTACTGACGAATCCCTAAGGCTCCGCCCCTTATAACATAACAGGAGCGACAGCTCTACTTGGGACACAGAGGCAAATAAACACAGGAGCCTGTCAGAATGAGGAGACAGAGAAGTATGGCCCAAAAGAGGGAACGAATCAAGGTTCCAGTGGGAGAACTAAGCGACGAGGAGATAGCCAACCTAACAAATGAGGAGATAGACAACCTAACGAATGAAGAATTCAAAACACTGGTGATAAAGATGCTCACAGGCTTGACAGATATACTTGAGTATGGCAGACGCATAAGGAAAGAAGTGAAGGTTATACTAAGTGAAATGAAGGAAAATCCACACAAAACCAATGATGAAGGGAAGGAAACCAGGGTTCGAATCAATGATTTGGAACATAAGGAAGAAAAAAACAGCCAACCAGTGCAGAATGAGGAAGCAAGAATTGAAAAAAAATGAGGAACACTTCCCAAATTTTGCGAAGGAGATGGACAAGCACAGGAAGCACAGAGGGTCCTGGGCGAGCTGGACCCAGAGGGGACCACACCAGGACGCATCATGATTGAGATGCCAAAGGTGAAAGATGAAGAGAGGGTCCTGCGGGCAACAAGAGAGAGGGTGCCTATAAGACTATCAGCTAATTTCTCAGAGGTCACTTTGTAGGCAGGAAGGGACTGGCAAGCAGTATTCAATGTGATGAAAGGCAACCTGCAACCAGGATTACTCTATTCAGCAAAGCTATCATTTGGAATGGAAGGGCAGATAAAGTGCTTCCCAGACAAGGTAAAGCTCAAGCAGTTCATCATCACCAAGCTATTGTTAAAGGGACTTACTTAAGAAAAAGATCAAAACTATGAACATTAAAATGACAACAAACCCACAAGTATCAACAACTGAATCTAAAAAATAAAAACAAAATCCAACTAAGAAACCAGAATAGGAACAGAATCCTAGGTATGGGGATCATTTGGAGGGTTATAATCTGGGAGGGAGTAGGGAATAAATGGGGATATGGTGCAGGGATTAAGAAGCATAATCGGTTAGTACAAAATAGACAGGGGGAAGTTAAGAATAATATAGGAAAGGGTGAAGCCAAAGAACTTATATGCATGACCCATGGACATGAACTAAGGGGGGTGAGACTGCTGGAGGGAAGGTGGGTACCCGGCAGAGGGGAGCAAAGGGGAAAAAATTGGAGTTACTGTAACAACATAATAAAATATATTTTAAAAATTAAAAAAAAAAAAACATCTCCAGGAACAAATGCTTACCATTCTGCTTAGTCATACATTAATTCATGACTTTTTAAAACATCCCTCCTCTACACATAAAAGGTTAGCATGGCCCTGGCTGGTGTGGTTCAGTGGACTGAGTGCTGGCCTGTGAACCAAAGGCTTGCTGATTCTATTCCCAGTCAGGGCACATGCCTGGGTTGTGGGCCAGGTCCCCGGTTCGGGGCAAGCAAGAGGCAACCACACATTGATGTTTCTCTCCCTCCTTTTCTCCCTCCCTTCCCCTCTCTCTAAAGAATAATTAATTAATTTTTTAAAATAAAAAAAAAAGAAAGCTTAGAATGAGTCATGTGTTTTGGGATTAGAATCAAGCCATCAATATGAATTTATGTTTATCTTAATCTAGATACAGATGGAGAAATATAGGAATAACTACAGAAATGTAATGTACAGTCAAGTTGCATACATATCTCTGTTCACTAAAAGGTCCTATAACCAATGACACCTTAGTAGCAATAAGCACACCCAGCCCAGATCTTCAGTTTCTAAATACCCTTCTCCAATGAAAGAAACTAGGACTGCTTGGACACATGGCTGATTCTAGGGCTGTATCCTAAAATATACAAGGTGAGCCTGGAACATCTTGTACCAAAAAAGTAAGGAAGCACTAAAAAACCAAAGTGATAGGCATATGTTAAAGGAACACAGGAGTCAACAGAGTTACCAGTGGCCAAAGCTCCAACAATCTGAGCAACAATTTAAATAACACTGCATTACATTAAAAACCAAAGTATAGCCCTGGCTGCTGTGGCTCAGTGGATTGAGCGTCAGCCTGCGAGCCAAGTGTCACTGGTTCGATACCCAGTCAGGGCACATGACTAGGTTGCACATCAGGTCCCCAGTTGGGGGCATGAGTGAGAGGCAACCACACAGTGATGTTTCTCTCTCTCTCTTTCTCCTTTCCCATCTCTCAAAGAAATAAAATAAATAAACAGACAAATGAATGAATAAATTATTAAAAACAAAACAAAGTATAGTTATTTTTTATTATTAAAATAATTAATCATTCATTAAAAAAAGAAGAATATATGAAAGGGTGAAGTGGGAGAGCTTGTATATATGAACCATGGGCATGGATTTGGGGGGGGATTGCTGGGGGAGGGGGGGTGCTGGGTGGAGGGTAGCGAAGGGGAAAAAATTGGAACTATTATAACAGTATAATCAATAAAATATACTTAAAAAAGAAAAACCAAAGTATAAAATAAATAAACATGAGTCCATACCTATAAAAATGATTGAATAAATAAAGGGGAGAAGAGACAAATTTCACCTGCAGAAGAATTTCAAATAATTTATTTAGACATTCCCCCCTCAAGGAGATGGAGCACAGTCCCCACCTCTTGAGTGTGGGCTGCACAAGAGACTTCCTTCCAAGGAGCACAGCAAGGAAAGGAAGTGAGAGGTAACTTTACAGTGGAGAAACCTCACAACCACTACTTCAACTAGGTGGTCAAGGTCAATATCATCAGTAGTAAGGTGTGTTGATAATATGAACTCTTGATGTATTTAAATATGACACAATAAAGTAATAAAATAGCATTTTACCTCTGTGGTCTTCCTCCCAAAAACACATAACCCCAGTCTAATCAAGAGAAACACATCAGACAAACCTTAATTGAGAGATATTCTCCAAAGTATCTGCATAGTACTCATTAAAACTGTGTCAAAGTCATCAAAAATAAAGAAAGTCTGAGAAACTGTCATACCCCAGAGGAGCCTAAAGAGGCTTGGAAATTAAGTATAATATGATAGTCTGATGAGATCCTAGGACAACAGCAACAACATAAAAAAATATATATTAGGAGAAAACTAATAGAATTTGAGTAAAGTATGGACTTTAGTTAATAATAAAATATTAATAAAGTTCCTTAATTGTGACAAAGTTACAATAATAACTTTGAGGTTAACAATAGGATAAACCAAATGTGGGATATATGGAAACTCTCTATACTATCTTTCCAAGTTTTCTGTAAACATAAAATTATTCTAAAATATGTAATTATTTTAAAATATGAAATTATTCTGAAATAAGTTCATTTAACTATTTTTTAAAATAAACCATTAAAATGAACACCCCTCAACACACACACCTCACCACATGGAGACATGGGCCTGAACACCCCCTTATCTCCAGCAGACCGCAGCACACATACCTACATCCATGCCATTCACTCTCCTGAAAATTCTCTGGGGCCAAAAAACAATTGGTTAAAGAGATTCCAGATGATATCATAAGTCCAGGACATTTATCAAAACTTATAATAAAGCTGAAGTAATTAAGTCAGTGTAGTACTGATATAAGGATGCCTAAGAAGGTCAACAGAACAGAACAGAGAGCCCTAGCTGAAACAGGCCCATGCTCATGGGACGCAAGCTAGATGACAGAGATGGTCCTACACATTAGTGGGGAGAGAATGGACTTTACAGCCAACAATGCTGAGATGACTGGATAGCTATACAGGAAAAATTATGCAGCATATATTAAAAATCAATTCCAAGTAATTTAAAGACAGATAGCAAAACTGTAAAGTTTTAAAAGATCATCAAAATAGGGAAATACCTTCATTATCTTGGGGTTATGGAAAGATTCTTAAGTAGGACCATTTCTCTTTCTCCTCCTACCCCCACCAAAAAAAAGAGCATGAAGGAAAAATGAATGTATTCTACTACATGGAAACAAGATATTTCTGCTAATGAAAAGGCAACTTAAAAAAGTGAAAAGATGAGACATAACTTTGAAGAAGATATTTCAACACATACATATAACAAAGGAATAGCATTAAATATACATATTTTAAAACAGAAAAAAATGTCAAAGACTTAAACAGACTCTTCACATAAGAGAAAACTTGCTTGACTGGCCAATAAATACATTAAAAGATGCCAACTGAAATTACTATCATATCACTCCATACCCTAACATCTTACAGTAGTAAGATTTGGTGCAACAGGAAGTCTCAGGCAACACTGGTATCCACTTTGGAAAACACTGGCATTACAGAGCAAAACTGACCATGTGCCTACCCTGTGACTCAGCAACTTAACTGGTGTACACCAGAATCTAGTGAAATGCTTACACATGGCAGGCACTAAGGGATATACAAGCATGTTCAGAAAGCAATGTTCATAATAGCACCAAACCAGAAATAACTTTAATATCCATCAACAGTAAGATGGACAGATCAACTGTGAACAGTGCACAGACATGAAAATGTACAAAATACAGCTAACAAGTCATTGGGATGAATTTCCCAGGTATGTTGAGTGCAAGCAACATCATCATATAATACATACAGAGCTATTCCATTTATATAAAGTTCAAAAACAGGCAAATTTGAAACACAAATATGGGTGGTAAAGTATAAAGAAAACAAAATGATTATCACAAAAGTCAGAGTCGTAGTTACTTCTGGGTGGAAAGAAAGGGACAGGAATACAATTGGGAAGAGAAGCTTACTCAGTTATATAGCTATTCATTTTATTCTCTAAAATTCATAGTATTCTTTAAAATATACATAAATGTTTTACAGATTCTTCATTAAATACTTTATAATCGAGAAACAGAGATTCCGGATGACCTTGCTTGGCTCTCTACGGAGATCAGTCTTCAGTTCCTCGCCTCCTGCTTGACAACAGCAAGCAGATGCGGGCTCAGCCAACTGCACAGCATCAGAAAGTGGAAATGCAAGAAGGCATGATGCGTCTCAGAACACAAAACACATATTTTCACAACACAGCTTCTACTCTGCCTCCTCATCTCACATAAAGAAAATTCTGTGTGCATTTTAACACCAGCCAGGATATTTCCAGACCTTTAGGTGCCTTTTCATGTTCATTGGCCAGCATCTCAAGTTCTCTTATTTGGTTTGCATAATTTTAAAGAACTTCCTATATCCACTTTTAGTCCACTATAACATTGGAATGAGTTTTGGAGTCACATGTAAGAAATGAAAGCAATGTATCCGTCGTCGTCGTCGTCGTCGTCGTCGTCGTCGGCGGCAGCCGTCCGTCTCGAGAGATGATGGTGTAGCTTCTTAAGAGTCTATCTGCACCGCCGAGAATGGCTGTGCAGTCCAACTCGGGAGTGACACGATATATGTCTCCTCCCGTGTTGAATCGACATCTTGCGATGACGCTGGAGTGTCCTCTCCAGTGAAGCTGAAGCTACAGAGCCTGGGCAGGGTGATATGGAGGATCTGCTGTTGCCCATGCAGCAGACCCCCCCTCTCTTCGCAGCTGAAGGATCCAAGGGAAAGACGGAGTCAATACAGCTTGGCTTCAGGTGCGCCGCAGGAGTTGCCGGTGTTGACTACAACGTCAAACCGCCTTAGGGACTCCGGCTCCGGATTTTCTGTCGGGGTTTACTCCCTTAGCCTTTCCCCTGAAGAGGTATGCCGCAAGGCAGCGGAGGTTTTTTGGAATCAGAGTTTTCCTTCTCTGATGTACCCTGACTGGAAGATCGAACCAGCGACACTTAGCTCGCAGGCCGACGCTCAATCCACTGAGCCAAACCAGCCAGGGCTTGCTCTATCTAATACATAGACACAAACACAGGGAGGCTGCCGAAATGAGGAGACAAAGAAATATGGCCCAAATGAAAGAACAGAACAAAACTCCAGAAACAGAACTAAACTAAATGGAGATAATCAACTTACTAGATGAATAGTTCAAAACACTGCTTATCAGGATGCTCCAGGGAATAACCGGGTACTTAACAGCATAAAAAAGACCCAGGCAGAAATGAAGTTGCATTAAGTGAGATAAAATAAAAATCTACAGGGAACCAACAGTAGGGGGGATGAAGACAAGAATCATATCAACAATTTGGAACACAAGGAACGAAAAAGCATTTAATCAGAACAGCAAGAAAAAAATCATAAAATGAGGTCAGGCTATGGAGCCTCTGGGACATCTCCAAATGTACCAACATCCAATTTTTATGGGTGCCAGAAGAAAAGGAAGAGGAAGAAATTGAAAACTTATTTGAAAAATAGTGAAAGAAAACTTCCCTAATTTGGTGAAGGAAATACACATACAAGTCCAGGAAGCACAGATAGTCCCAAACAAGATGGACCCAAAAGGGACCACACCAAGACACATCATAATTAAAATGCCAAAGGCTAAAGATAAAGAGAATCTTAAAAGCAGCAAGAGAAAAGAAGAATTACCTACAAAGGAGTTCCTATAAGATTATCAGCTGATTTCGCAAAAGAAACTTTGCAGGCTAGAAGAGACTGGCAAGAAGTATTCAAAGTGTTGAAAAGCAAAAAGCTACAATCAAGGTTACTCTATCCAGCAAAGCTATAATTTAGAATGAAAGGGCAGATGAAGTGCTTCTCAGACAAGGTAAAGCTAAAGGAGTTCATCATCAACAAACCAGTATTATATGAAATGCTAAAGGGAATTATATAAGAAAAAGATCAATACAATGAACATTAAAATGGCAATAAATTCACAACTATCAATAATTGAATCTGAATAACAAATTAAGCAAACAAGTAGAACAGAAACAATAACAGATATGGAGATCATTTAAAGGGTTATCAGTTAGGAGGGGAAAGGGGAAGAATGGTGGGAAAGGTATGGGGATTAAGAAGCAAAAACTGGAAAGTACAAAACGGACAGGGGGGTGTTAAGAACAGTATAGATAACGGAGTAGCCAAAGAACTTATATGCATGACCTATGGACATGAACTAAGGGGGAGATTGCTGGAGGGTACTCAATGGAGGGGAACAAAAGGGGAAAAATTATACTGTAATAGCATAATCAATAAAATATATATTTTAAAAATCTATAGTATAATGTCACAAATAGGATATTGCCTTGATTTACTCTATATTATTACGATTTTCCGTTTTACTGGTACTCTGTGAGTTTGTGTGTGTGCACATATGTGTTTGAAGTTCTACACCATTTTATCACCTGTGTAGGTTCACAAGTCCACCACCACAGAGAAGATATCAAACAGTTCCAACATGGCAAGGATCCCTAGTGTTTCCCTTTTCTATCCATGCCCACTTTCCTCCCTCTCCTCTGCCCACACTGCCCCTAACCATTGCTTCTGGCAACCACTAGTTGGTTCTCTATTTCTAAAATGTTTCCATTTCAAAGTGTTATATAAATGGAACCATACCCTATGAAACCTGTGGGGTTGGCTTTATTCACTCGGTATAATTCCCCTGGAGGTTCGCCCAAGTTGCATGCATTAGTAGTTTGCTTCTCTTTTTTGCTGAATAATATTCCACCACATGGACACACCAAAGTTTGTTTGGCCATTCATCTTTTGAAGGACATCTGGGCTAATTCTAGTTTGGGGCAATTACAAAGAAAGCTTCTATAAATATTCATGTGCAGGTTTTGTGTAAACTTAAGTTTTCATTTCTGTGGGATAAATGTCCAACTGTGCAATTGCTGGGCCATATGGTAACTGCATATTTAGTTTTTTTGTTTTTGTTTTAGTTGCCGCACTGTTTTCTGAAGTGGCTGCACCATTTTATATCACACTAGTAATGTGTGAGTGACCCAGTTTTCCCCATCCTCACATGTTTGTTGATGGTTTCTAATATAATTCCTTTATAATGTGAAAACATATTTTGTATGATTTTAATTATTTTAAATTTATTGAGGTTTATTGTATGGCTTAGTATTTGGTCTATTCTAGAGAATGTTCCATGTAAGCTTGAGAGTAATAAGTTCTTTGCAAATTTTTTACTTGCTATTCTTCCTTTAAAAGAGAGAAACAGAGACAGAGAGACAGAAAAAGCAGGTCTAAGGTTGAGGGCCTTCTGCAGACAACTACAGTAATGTACTGCTTAACAGCAGGGATGCATTCTGAGAAATGTGTCTTTAGGTGATTTCATCATTGTGTGAACATCATAGAGAGCACTTACACAAACCCAGATGGTACAGCCTACTGTACACCTAGGCTATTGATATAGCCCATTGCTCCTAGGTACAAGGCTATATAGCATGTTACTGTACAAAACAGCATGAGATTAAATCAAGCACAAGAGAAAATTATATGAAATTGGAAGTAACTGTAAATGGGCATGATGTTGCTTTGTAGGATGATGGAAATGTTCTAAAATTATATGTGATGATGACAGTAGAACTCCATAAATATGTTAAAATTTATTGACCTATATACTTAAAATAGATGGATTTTATGGTTCATAAAATATCTCAATAAAATATATCAAAATAATAATTTATATATTAATAAACATTTAAAATTTTAAATTTACCAGTACGTTATTGACTTTATCAGAGATTTAAAGGAGTAATGCAAAGGGAATCATCCTACATGATTCAGTAACAGGTAGAATCTAAATAACTGAGTATAACAAGAGATACGCATTCCACACTTTCCAATGGTAGGAACCTAAGAAGCCACATTCAGACCTCAATGAGGCCAAACTAGATGAGAAAGGGTATCGCCCAGAGAATCAGGATTCATGTGATGTGACAGCGGCTCCATGATGTCACCACTGGGTGTAGTAGCTGGATGTGGTCCTGAATTGTCTCCAATTGGTTATGGAGGGCTTGTGAGTGAATTTATAGTTGGAGGAGAGATGGATGAATTGTGCATTATGAAAACTGTGTATATAGGAATTGGCTAGCACAAAGAAGAATGCCTACAGGGAACCCTATACCAGTGCATAAAAGGTGAATTTCACCCTGAGAGAAATAGTGTCTGTAGGTGCCAGTAGCCAAGGCAACATGTCACACACATGTTTCATCTGTCTAGGCTGTACTTTACTAGGAACTACCCCTCTTCCAAACTAATCACCCTCCCATTCTCATAGTTACAGTGGGAAAAATAATTTTGCACTACCCAAATCCCCTCCCTTGGCTGTGAATGTCTTATTACGTGGGAAATCCTTCCATGGCAATTGAGACTAGAAACAGAGAGTGTTAGAGACTAACATTAGAACATATGACACACCAGAGCCAAAGGCAGCCTGTATTTTTTTACCATGTGGATACCAGTACTTTCCAATAAATTCCTTTTACCCCTGAAATTAATTTCAAATGGTTTCAGTTCCATGTAACCAAGGGTCCTAATAATTCCATTCAAGTTTAAATCATTTTCTGTTTAGATTCTAGTCTATCAGCCCTCTGACAATACACAGGCTTGGTCCACTGAAAGTTACACCTTTCACCACAATTCAAGGGTGTCAGATGACAGCACATTCTCTCAGCAAAGGCCATGTCTACCCACCCATGCCAGCAATTCTGCTGGGAATACTAGACAAGTAAACTGCTTTAGGACTGCAGTAAAGAAGGTAGGGATCTGAATTAAGTCTGGGAAGTTTCAAGGTTTGTCCAGCCCCCACCAAAACAAATGATTAAGTGGTGTCGATGGCTGTTATTATAAACCAACCCGATGCAATGTGATATAAAGCTTTTCAAATCCTAAAGAAATGGAACAATTTGTCAAAGGCCATGCTAAGGGCTTTTGCAAGATCTATTTTCATTGTTAGTTAACTTTGGTTTAATTATATTTGGATTAGTAAAATCTGAAGCATGATGTTGTTGTCTTTATGAAAATCAAGGACTGGAATTGCTGAGAATTAAATTAACCAGGGGAAATGGTAACAACGCAGATTCTCTATTTCTTTTTGTAACATTTTTATTGAGTTACAATAGGTAGCTTATCAGGCTAGATAGACTTATCATTAAACCTCTAGCCCATGTCAACTTCATTTCTACAAATATCTCTCCAGGTAAAGGAATTCGACAATCCCGTGTTTCTGGAACAAGCCTAAGTGCTTACATATGATATGTCACATTCAGATTTCAGAACAAAACAGTAAGATTATATAGACTTGACTATAATCTTAAGCTAATTCTAAAAATAAAACAAACAGGGGTGTATGGAAAATGTTAAGAATCTAACTCTCCTTACCATATGAAAGTGTTACTAAAATGATGATGTAGTAATAATGACAATAATAACAGAAAAAGTAACAATAAAAATAAAACCATGTAGCCCAAAGACATTTAGAGTCAGGGATGTAACCATGCTATTTATAGGAGACTTGATTTTAATATTCATTACTATGTGGTCTATCAACTTTGCATTTCCCTACTATTTCCCCTTAATTCTACTCTGGTTGAATGAATAACACCTTGACCACCAGAAGTGAATGACCATTAGTTAAATTATTACACTGAGAACAACAAAGGCATGACAGCTTTTTACACACAGACATTCAGGGATAAAGGATATTAACCACACACAAAAACTTTAAAAGAATCTTACCTAATATCTGAGAGATCACATTTGTTTCCAGCAATAGCCATTACGATGTTTTCTGGACCATGTTCTTTCAGTTCTTTCACCCATTTCTTCAAGGTATGGAACGAGTCCTAAACCCAAAGTATAACTCAAACATTATAAAGACCTATCAACATAATAAAGTTATATGTTCATAACATAACACTATGCAAATAACCCTGTGCATATCATGCCTAATCCTATATGTTTCAACCAAATAGAAATACAACACAACACAATTTAATGGGAAAAAATATTTTCAGGAGGCTCACGTAGATCAACACACAAATTTTAAAATTAGCTAAATTATACTTAAATAGCCTATGAAAGGTTCCCTTCTCTAAGACTGAAACTTGATAAAGTTAAGAAAATCATATTAGTAATTTTCTCTTATAAATAATATTGATTTAAAATTATAACCTTATACAGATCATGCATCATAGAAATGTACACTTGAAACCAATGTCACCCAATAAATTTAATAAAAATGTTTCTGTAAAAAAATACAAATAAAAAATAAAACTGAAAGCAAACAACAACAACAACAACAACAACAACAACAACAAAAACCCTCATAGACATGGACAACTGTATGGTGCTTACTCAAGGGAAGGTAGATGAGGGGGCAGTAAATGGTAAAGAGAGCCAAAATATAGTGGCGGAAGAAGATTTTACTTTGAGTGTTAAACACACAGATGATGTATCATCGAATTGTACACTTAAAGCCTATATAATTTTATTACCAATGTCACCCAATAAATTTAATTTAAAAATTAATGAGTTCCTTTAAAATAAAAGAAACAATAAAATTAAAAAATATATAGTCTTGACTTAACATGAAAAAGGACTAAGTCATAAGACTAAGACAACATTCTTGCTTACCTAAGGAGAGAAAAAGGAAAATACACACACACACACACACACACACACACACACTTTAGAGTCTGTTTTCCTTTTTGTCCTTTACCTGCAATCATCCTCCAGGAAACAAGCCAAAGTAAAATAGATACCACATTTAGATAAAAGTGGTCAGGAACTCATAGGTGGTAACTGTGATGAACCATTAAACTAGCAGTCCGGTGAACTGAGTCAGCACTCCAGGGGTGGGAAAAAAATATCAGCAAACCACTACAGTTATTTGTTGATAGCCTAGATGCTCAAGGTGATCACTAAAGATACATTTATATTATATGGATACAAACACATTATACATGCATAAATACTTCCCTTGGCATTTTATGAAATGTGATTGAAACACTAGTAGAAGATAAGTATTTTATAATTATAACGCATGCAGAACTTAAAAATAATTTTCCTTTTTCTACAAAGATGACATTCTGGAGAACAGTATTGGGAGGCATGACCTGGCCTCTACAGACAGACAGTCAATTTTAAAATGAATGTTCATTTTTTAAATTTAATTTAGCAGATAAATCTGAAATGTTTCCTTACATGTAGGTGAAATAAACTCAATATAAACTGTCCATTATCCCCAACCATCACATTATGAAACCTCACTCCAGGCTACTGTCAAGATTCAAGCAGTGAAATCTCTGCTTTGGTCTTTCTAAGACAGAATCACCATAAGTGGCATCTACATTCTAAAGGGATCATTCTTACCTGTTTGGTAATATCATAAACTATGACAGCTGCAGCAGATCCACGATAGTACATGGGAGCCAGTGAATGAAACTGTAGGAACAATGAATAGTTTTAGGCCGAAGTGAACACACCTTATGCAATCCCAAATTAAATATAACATTTTATCCTACATTATCCCTGTAAGATCCCTGAATTCTCCCTAGAATTTTCCCAGGGTTTGTATCAGATATAAATTTTTCTCCTTGACTACACACATGCTTATGGTTCAAAGACCATGAAATTCACTCTTGGGCAAAAGCCAAAAATAAATTTTATTTTAAATGTTAATATCCTATGAATTGTCTTTTCTCTACAGCTCATTACTTATTATGGTTGACCCAGGGCAATCTTATTAGAATTAGACAGGAGTAAGGAAAAGATGTTTGCCAAGGGGAGGAAAAGAGGAGACTGGCACAGATCACAAGACCCTCCCACACTGAGCCACTAATGAGGAACATTGTAGGAAGGGCACCCAGGCAACTGTCCTTAGTCTGGATGGCTGCGTCCCTGCACCGCGTGACAAACCATGAAAGCCATGAGCAGCACTACAGAATGTGAACAAAGCAACTCTCACTGGTCACCAGAATCACTTACCCCTAAACAGGATAATTATTCTGGGGATACATACAGATTTTACATATATTTTGAAGAATGTTTATTTGACTATATTTCAATATCTTTTAATATACTTGAAGAATATATTGTGGAGGTGTTTTGAAAGTCAATAAGAAAAAGATAATTCAGCTCAACAGAAAAATGGACAAAGGATATACATATGGATAAATCACAGAGGAAGAGATATAAATTGCCAATGAATACTTATAAACATGTTCAATTATAATAAAATGAAACTAAAATAAAAGCAATAATGAAGCATATATTAATTTATTAAATATTTGAAAAATGTATCACATCCGGTGTGGATTTGGGAAGGGAGGCACTCTCATAAGCTACATGGGAATGTATTTTAAGATCTTCTTATAAAAAGATGCTCAACATCACTGATCATCAGCAAAATGCAAATCAAAACCACAATGAGTAATCAATCACCTCACATCTACTAGGATGGCTGTTATTTTTTTTAAAAGGTAATAAGTGTTAGTGAAGATAGGGACCAAAGGGATGTCTTGAACACTGTTGGTGGAAATGCAAATTGGTACAGCCATTATAGAAAACAGTATGAAGTTTCTTAAAAAAAAAATACTACAAATAGAACTACCATATGATTCAGCAATTTCCCTTTGGGGTATGTACCCAAAAGAAATGAAATCAGTACCTCAAAGAGATATCTGTACTCCCATGTTAGTTGCTGTATTATTCACAATGGACAAGACAGAAATAACCTAAGCATTCATTGATGAATGAATGGATTTTTTAAAATGTGATATATATATATATCGTCGTCGGCAGCCGTCCGTCTCGAGAGACGATGGTGTAGCTTCTTAAGAGTCTATCTGCATCGCCGAGAATGGCTGTGCAGTCCGACTCGGGAGTGACACGGTATCTGTCTCCTCCCGTGTTGAATCGACATCTTGCGATGACGCTGGAGTGTCCTCTCCAGTGAAGCTGAAGCTACAGAGCCTGGGCGGGGTGATATGGAGGGTCTGCTGTTGCCCATGCAGCAGAACCCCCCTCTCTTCGCAGCTGAAGGGTCCAAGGGAAAGACGGAGTCAATACAGCTTGGCTTCAGGTGCGCTGCAGGAGTTGCCGGTGATGACTACAACGTCAAACCGCCTTAGGGACTCCGGCTCCGGATTTTCTGTCGGGGTTTACTCCCCTAGCCTTTCCCCTGAAGAGGTATGCCGCAAGGCAGCGGAGGTTTTTTGGAGTCAGAGTTTTCCTTCTCTGATGTGCCCTGACTGGAAGATCGAACCAGCGACACTTAGCTCGCAGGCCGACGCTCAATCCACTGAGCCAAACCAGCCAGGGGGATATATATATATATATATATATATATATATATATATATATATATATGTCCAGCCATTATTAATATAATGAGAATGGTTAGCACAACATTGATGTAACCTTAGCAGCCAAGGAAAGTGAACTGGAATACACATGCATGAACAATGATGACTTCACTGTATTAGTCAGTGGGGGTGGCAGTTGTTGTTGAGTGAGCATGTGTACTGTGTACTGTGTGGTCGTATTCAGAATGACTGACAATAATGACGAATCTATATCAAATTTTACATTAAGCATGAATGCTCCTCTGCAGAAACTATTCAGATGGTTCAGAGGCTGCAGCTATGGGCAAATGGTGATTGGCAGTTTCATCACCACAACACGCCACTCACGCATCATGTCTCATGCAGTTTTTTTGCGAAACATCAAATCACCCATATTTGACACCCTGCAACCTCTGCTTTTTCCCAAAACGAAAATCAGTTTTGACAGGGAAGAGAATTCAGACTGCTGATAAGATTCAGGAAAATACCACGGGACCACTAATGGTAATTGGGAGAACTGTGTGAGGTCCCAAGGTACATACTTTGAAGGGGACTGAGGAATCAATGTCCTATATACAATGTTTCCTGTATCTTCTATCTTCTTCAGTAAATGTTTATATTTTTTCATATTCTATAGCTGAATACCTTCTTGACAGACCACACACACACACACACACACAATGGAATATTATTCAGCCTTATAAAAGGAGTGCGTGCCATTTGCAACAACATGGATGAACATGGAAGACATCATGCTAAGTGAAATAAGCCAAATACAGAAAGAAAAAAACTGCATGACCTCACTTATATGTAGAATCTAAAAAAGTCAAATATATCTAGATAGAAGCAGGGAGTAGAATAGTGGTTATGAGGAGCTTGGAAGGCTGGGAGGATAGAAGATGATCATCAAAAGGGACAAAGTTATAGTTATGTAAGATGAGTAAGTTATAGAGAGGGAATGTACAGCATATGACTATAGTTAATAATATTGTTGTGTTAAATCTGGAAATTTGCCAAGAAAATAGATTTTAGGTGCTTTTATAATTTAAAAAGGTAAGATATATTAATTATATTAACTAGTAATTTCATTATGAATACATACATCAAATCATCATGTTGTATAAATGAGATATATATATACATATATAATTTGTACTTTAAAAAAAGAAAGATCTTCTTTCAAAGCCACTGTCAGTAATATCTATCAAAAGCTTAAATATGCATACTGTTTAAATCAGCAATCCTACTTATAGGAACATATAGTGGAGTGATCTTCACACACACAAAGACACTAATCTCTGTTGCACATGGCAGCAAATATTTAAAATCAACCTATAGGTTAGTCAAAGAGAATTCATGAATGGCACATTTATGTAAGGGAATATTCCACAACAATTAAAATGATGAGGATTTTTATTTATAGGAAAAGGTATCCTGACATACCGTTAACAAAACAGACTCAAAGTAGCATATGTAGCGTAGTATGATTTAAGGTAAAATGTGTGTGTGTGTGTGTGTGTAGGTATTACGTAATGTTTTTCAAAATGTTAGCAGTGAGATTTCTAGTGACTTGTACATTTTCCTTTTAAGAGTCTGAATAGTACAGATTTTTACAATTATTTTTAAATAAAATGGTTTTTAAGTTTTAAAAAAAAGCAGCAATTTTTATTGGGGAGCAGGGAGGGGACAGAGAAGGAAGGAAGGATGGATCTTGAAGCTTTTCTAACAAACAACAAAACCATCACTCATTCATTTTTACTTCCCACCTAATACTTATCATGGATTAAGTACTTGCCAAGCTGAAATGATCCTATTTGGAAATCTGAAGCACATCTGTTCCCAAGGTTTCCCATTTAATCCCCTGAAGAACGCTAGTATGGCTCTCACAAAGGTGAAGGAAGCAGGCAACTCTTGCGCAACTCCACACCCTCATTCAAGTCACCACCTTAAAAAAAAAATTGCCCTAATACCTCTGTGGTTTTCAGGCTGGATGGGGCTCAGGATGAACTCAGGAGGTCCCAGCTGAAGTGCCTGGGCCACTTGCCAGGACACACCAGAGGACAGCAAGCCATTTACCATGTGTGCCTTGCCATAGCCACTGACTGTCCAACACTGTGTTTGTTATAATATCAGGCATCAATAAGACTTTTTATTTTATTTTATTTTATCCTCACCTGAGGACATTCTTTTTCCCACTGCTTTTAGAGAGAGATGAAGGGGGAGAAAGAAAGAAGGAAACATCATGTGAGAGAGAAACATCCACTGGTTGCTCTTCGTAGGTTCCTGGACCATGGATTGAACCTACAACCTACATATGCGCCCTGACTGGGAATTGAATCCACCTTTTGGTGTATGCCAACCAACTGACCCACACTGGCCAGGGCTTGATAAAACTATTTTAATCCATCCTTTGGCAATTCACTCTACCTGTAGAAAGCAAAATAAAAATTTCTGCCCAAACAGAGAAAAAAAGTAATGTATTTTTGAAACATCCCTGCTTTGCTAAGGGTAGGGAATGCATATAGTGTCCTTTTAGTCCAATTACGTAAAATGTCATTTTTTTAAAAAGAGCCTTTTGTAAGAATGATCCATTTTAAACACACCAAATAAGAGAAAGTACAAAATTTATATCTCAGAAATCAAGGTACTCATGGACTCAGGCACAAAGAGGAACAAACTGAGGATATCCTCTAAGACAGAATTCATTTTCAGCTATAGCACCATGCACTGAATCTAAAACGGCCACTGGTATGCACGTCTCATGAATTATAGAATAGACCTTTGTATATAATGCATTACTTGTTCTTTCCTTCCTCCAAATGGAATCATTTTGAAATAAATCTGTTGGTGAAACCACTTAAACAACTTTATTGCCAGGGACTTGGGAGTTTTAATGAGTTAAAAGTTCATATCTCAGTGCTAAAACCCAATAATGCTCTGACCAAAGGATAATATTTGTGAAGGACAAAAGGATAAATCACTTCCAGCCTACAATGTGCATACTTTTCCCCACACAGATATAAAACAAAAGCACCACAATCAGTCTCAATACTCAACATGACATAATTCAATTTCCTTGAGATCAAAAGACTGACAAAGCACTCCCGTAAAAGATTTCTTCTAGAAACAAAGTTCACAATCCTAGGAAGTTGATAAAATTTTTAAAAATCTCACCTTGAAAGGTTATTTGAAAATTAGCAAAAACAGATGCCAATTCAAAATCCTTTCTTTCCTAACTATCCAACAAAATATCTGTAATACCAAATTAAAGTGATCTTAGATAACATTTAATTTTTTAGAAGCAGCACAGGGAACTATGAAAAGCCAATTCATCCCCTCAAAAGAAATGGCTGTTTATATCCTTAGTATGTGTGAATGCTTGTTTTTAATTGCTGACTGTCTACAGGATAAGAAAGAAGGGAATTGCCTTCAAGTTTCTTAGACTCCCCAGCTTTGACAGATGGATGCTAATAATTCTGTTCCCACTTTCACAACTGGTTGAAGCAACTGGACAATGCATTTTGAGAGGACTGAAATGTTCATATGCTTTGATTCAACAATTCTGCTTCTGAAGGGAAAAATCAGAGATGATCACAAAGTAACCAGAATTCATTCTAGTATGACCAGTAATGTGAAAAACTGGAACCAACCTCAGAGTCTAACCATCAACAACTGAAAACTTAAATTTGGCCTAGGCATGTAATGGACTATTGGACAGCAATTAAACTCAAGTTTCTGAAAAATATGAAATGGCATATGAGGCAAGATGGTCTAGTTTGGTATTTTCCAAAGGTCTGCTGCAGAACTCAGTGCAGTTGAGGTACTTTTTGGAAAAAAGCTTTCTTGACCAAATAAGTTTGAGAAACACTTCATATGATAATGCTCTCCTGGAGGCTTACAAAGTATTATTAGTACCTTGGAGAACTAAAAAATGTCTACAGTAAAAAACTATTTTGGTTTGAACTCAGGATTGCTAATTTATTTTTTAGGTAGTACATATTAACAGCTAGGGAACCAGTGTGCTCAGAACCAACCACAGGGACATAGTATGAACATCTAGACTCAAGGCGGAATCTGGAGACCTGTGCCTGGCTGTACACGGTTTTTCATATTTTGTAAAATGGAGCCAGTGGTGAGGATGGCGGTTGGTGATGACAGCTAAAATTCTTCCATCTCTGTGACGACACTCATGGCCAAGGTAAGACAGGGTCTGGATGGAACCTCCTTCCCTTGCCATGATCTTCATTCTTCAGAGTGTCTTATCTGCAACACAAACCTCCCTTCTTCCTATCCCACACTATCCTGCGCATGTACACTTAGCATACAGTACAAAGTATTATTCAAAGAAACCTCCTAATCCTTTAGACCACCAAGTCTGCTTGAGGCAAAATTCCTCAAATGCAGGTTTGTGGCATCATAAATTCCACAGCAGCAAAACTCGGCATGTCAAGAATGAGCAGTGGTGGAAAATACATGAAGTTTCCAAACAAGGACAGGTTCCAGCTGGGCTTAGCCTCCCCAGATGAGAATTATTCAGGACTGAAGTCTCTGGCATCAGGTTCAGGAACTTGCAGGGACTGGTTCTGTATTATGATTTTTCAGAGAATGCTCTGTCCCTGCTGAGTGCTTCAAAGCAGCCTGGGAGCCAGCTCTGGTCTGTCTCAGGTGCCAGCATAAAAACAGAAATTTTCACCCTCCCACAGAACACGGGGGCCTGGGACAGTCAAGGGCAGAAGCTAAAACATATCCCAAGGTCCATTAGGATTCAAACAGAGGGAAGTGGTAGAGAAAATTCCTGACATTCCCAACATTCTCAGCTGGCCAAAGTTGAATGGAAAAATTATTACTGAATGTTCTCTCTGTGCCATTCAAAAGCACATCCCTGACTTTTACACAGACCCTCTCTCTTCACAGAAAAGCAGAGGGTCTGTTTCATATGCCGACTCAGATATCTTAAAACCCCAATAGTATGTAAAGCTGAACAGAAAAGTGGCTGAGAGACTACAGTATACCAAACTATTAACAGTGGTTAGTTCTGAATACTGCCATTTATAGGCAGACCACCATTTAATTATTTCTGAATATTTTAAATTTTAACAGAATATATTACTTTAGTAATGAGAAGAGATCCTTTTTCCTTTTATTTTATTTTATTTTTTAAAATGTTTTATTGATTATACTGTTACAGTTGTTCCAATTTCCCTTCCCTCTGTTTCCCTTCACCCAGTGACCCCTCTCCCTCCAGTTGTCCCCCTCTTTTAGTCCATGTCCATTGGTTGTGCATATAGTTCTTATCGACCTCTTCCTGTCTACTCCATTCCCTCCGACTATGCTTCTTAATTCCTGTACTATCTCTTGCCCTCTCCCCCTTCCCCCTCCCTGCTGACCTCCCCCCAGTATGTTCCCCATACCTATAGTTCTTTTTCCACTCTTGTTACTTATTTAGTTTGCCTTTGTTTCGATTCCCTAGCTTCTGTTGTTGGTTCTTGTGAGGCAGTTTTCATTTTAATGTTCCTAGTTTTGATCCTCCTTTTTCTAAACCAGTCCCTTTAACATCTCATATAATAGTGGTTTGGATCTAATGAACTCTTTCAGTTTTATTTTTTCCTGGAAGCACTTTCTCTGCCCTTCTATTCTGAATGACAATTTCACTGGATAGAGTATTTGCGGCCGTAGGTTTTGGATTTTCATTACTTTGAATATTTCTTGCCAGTCCCTTCTTGCCTGCAGGGTCTCCCTTGAGAATTCAGCTGATAGTCTAATTGGGACCCCTTTGTACATGATTCTTTTCTTCTCTCTTGCTGCTTTTAAGATTCTCTCTTTATTTTTAATTTCTGACAATTTGATTATAATGTGTCTTGGAGTGGTTCTCCCTGGGTCCAGTTTTTCTGGAACTCTCTGTGCTTCCTGGACCTGGAAGTCTATTTCCTTCCCCAAGTTCAGGAAGTTCTGCTTCATTACTTTTTCACATAATTTTTCAATTTCTAGTTCTTCTTCTTCACCCTCTGGCAATCCTATAATCTATATGTTTGATCTCTTATAGCTGTCCCAGAGGTTTCTGATCCTCTCCTCACTTTGCTTGTTTTCTGTTTCCTCTTTCCACACTGGTTGACTGTTAGTTCCTTCCCTATGTTCCGGTTTGTTGATTTGATCGCTGGATTTTATTTCCTCACCACTTGTCTCATATGTGTTTTCGTTGTTTTCAGTATGAGTGGCTTTCAATCCTTTCTTGTCTTGTTCCAAATCTTTTGTTAATTCTGTAAGCTGCCTTATGACTATAGCTCTGAATTAAGCCTCTGAAAGGTTTCTTATTTGTTCGTCTGTCAGATTCTTCATCTGCTGCCGTGTGAGCTGTGTCACTTGGATTTCTATAGTTGTATGCCTCATTTTGACATATTTGTTTTGCTTTGCTTCTTGGGCAGGCTAGAGGGGGCGGAGCCCGTGTACCTGTCACAACCCGGCAGCCAGCAGCGACTTGCAACCTTTCTCGAGGCAATGTGGTGCTTTGTGTGGGGGCGGGGGTCCAAGATGAATTCCTGCCGTTATTCTCCGCTGGGAGACCGGGATCCATCCTCCCACCCTGTGGGCCTCACTGCCTGAGGCAATGCAGGGGCTGCTTTCCCAGCATTGGGGTCAAGAGCTGCCGGGGCTCGATTGCAGCCTGGATTGCTCTCCCTGCCGCTGTCCCTGGTGCTATCACAAACAGCACTGCCCGATTTCTGCTCTTCCTACCTGTCTGACGAGCACTGCTGGTTTATAACATCGTACGTTGGGCTTCTGTGTAGTTTTACTTTCTGGAATTTCTAGTTATCTTTTGTTTTGAGGTAGTTGTATTCCTTTCTAGTTGTAGAGGGAGACCAAGTGTGTCAGTCTAAGCCTCCATCTTGGCTGGAAGTCCTTTCCTTTTATTTTTACCTTTTTCTTTTAATGTGTCAATTAATGTCAAAGAGCTTCCTCAGCATTCAAGAATCAAAGTGGTAAAGCTCAGTATCCAGACGGGATGGGATGGACAAGGTGCTGTGCAAACTTTCTGTAGGAGAAAATGATCCAGCACAAATCCAAACATTTTTCCATATAAAGGTGTTATGGGGGAGAGCATGACTTAGAGTTTTTTTAAGAGACAAGGTAATGAACTGATATATTCTGATGCCTAGAATAATGTGGAAGACAGAGTTCAAGGTTCTAAAATGTTATAGAAATTCATTCTTCCTACCCATGAATAGCAACTGCTGGAAACTTCTGCTCTAATTCCTCTGTTGACAAGGAAATGAAATTTCCTTCAAGTCCACAACTATGGCCCACTCCATTCCACAGCTACCATTCTGTGCATTTGGAAGAAATGCCATTAAGGTTGACCATGACTCTCCCTCTCTACTCAGCTCAGGTTGGTTTAGTCTCTCCCATCCTTAGCCCTCCTGTTTCCAGTAAGTGTCCATCTTCTAAATAAGTCTCCCTACAGAATGGGGCACTAGGCGAACATCACTCAGGACCATGCCCAAACAGGGGAGACCCAGGGGTCTGAGAGCCTCCCAATGGCAGGGCTGGATCCAGCACTCCTCAGCCATTCCTCCCTCCTTTCCCAAGCCCAGGCCATCTTTCCTCAACTGCTTGCCCAGAGTTTCCATCAGAGCACTTAGATATTGCAGTGGCCTTTACACGGGCCACAGAGCAGCCAGAGGATCCTATTTTTAACTACTGATTTATAGTATTTACATAGACCAAATCTATTTTTAACATTTTACTGTGGAAATTTTCAAACATATACACAAGAAGAGAGCATACTATTATAATGTACTTCCATTTTCTCATCTCCTAGCCTCAAATCTCCTCTAACACATGGCCCCTGGCGTGTTCTTACCCTCTCATCACTACCCATCCTACCTCTACCTCTGGAGTCTTCTGAAGCAAACCCTTATAACACAGTAACTTTTTTCTTCAAATATAAGTCAAATTGTGTCACTTTCCTGGTCAAAATCCTTCTAATTAAGCATAATATCCAAGCTCTGTACTACGTGTCTAAGGCCCAAGGCACTCGGGCACTAGGCCCCTAGCTCAGGTGTCTACAATCCTGGCCTCCTTGCTGCTCCCTGACACAAGCAGCCTCACATAGCCCCAAGGCCTCACACATACTCTCCCCAGCTGGACACTCCTCCACTAGATATCCACAAGGCTTACTCCTTCATTTAATTCACCCCTGTTCTCAAATGCTACCTTGTCTGGGAACCCTTCCCTGACCCCCTATGTAGGCCACAACAGGGACTCAAATATTTAATGGCTAAACCCACGTGATGAATCAAACCCTGTCAAGGCAGGTAGATGAGAGGGTTGTTCTCATTTTACAGATGAGGAAATAGGCTCAGAATGGTTAAGTAAATTGCCCACAGACATACAGCTCTTAAATGATAGACCTAGACGTTGAACACAGGTATTCTGACTACAAATTTCATGCTTTGTCCACCCCTCAGCTGCTTCTCTAAATGAAACATTGCTTAAGTTGATGAAATGAAGATATAGATTATGCTAAATTTATTCATTCATTCAATGAGTATCTATTGAACACTTGATACTGTTCTCAGCAATGGGGAGACAAGAATTGATAGGTAGAATGATAACCTCCAAAGATTCCACATCTTAATCCCTGGAACCTGTGAATATATTACATTATATAAGGTTGCTAACCAACTGATCTTAAGATGGGGAGATTATCCTGGATTGTCCAGTTGGGCCCAGTGTCAACCTAAGGGTCCTTACAAGTGGAAAAGGGAGGCAAGAGAGCCAGAGAGATCCAAAGATCCTGTGCTACTGGCTTTGAAGATGGAGGAAGGGGCCACTAGCCAAGGAAAACAAGAAGTCTCTGAAAGAGGCAAGGAAACAGATTCTTCACAGAGCCTCCAGAAGGGAACACAGCCCTACCTGTAGTTTATATTGGCGCAGTAAGACCCATTTTGGACTCCTGACCTTCAGAACTGTGAGAGAGGGCATCTACTAAATGTGTGGTCATCTGTTACAGCAGCCACAGGAAACAAACAGAAAGGGGGAAGAAGACAAGATCTCTGGCCTCAAAAAGCGAACATTGTCTTGGAGTGAAGGATGATGAAGTCAGACTGCCTTCCGAGGGGGTGCTCTGGATATGTGCCTCCAAACATCAAAGTCTATGCTCTGAGGACACTCCAGCTATAACTATTTGGAGATGTCCTTGAGCACCTCAGGAGCATGTTCTTTTCATAATTACATGAAATCCAGGTACCTAGTTTCCTTGTCAAGAATTAGATTCATAGGCTTCATAGGCCCTTATGCCTGCATTTTAACCAGATTTAAGAAATTAACTGTATAAAAGAAAAATAGGGAGAAGAGTAAACACAACCAGGAAAAATGCTTCTTAGATCCTTAATCAATGCAACCGTAACCTCCCTCCCAATGCCTGTCTCCAGCTCTGCTGCCATAATCTTTGCCACGGGTCCTCTGACAGTCAGCAGAATGGAAATTGGTCCCAGAGAGTGCCTCACAATTATGAGCTACTTACCCAGACTAAAATATACACCAGTAAAATATTGTGGTGAACTGGTGAAGAATCATCTAACAGAATCACCTTCCCTCCTAGAACCTGCCTATCTCTGAGGAAGGCACACAAGGAGGAGGAGGGGAAAATGCCTACCAGGGAACAGAGGAAAACAGCAGGATCTACTGTGACACAGAAAATGCTGAAGGGGAAAGGGGCTGGCTCTACGTTCTTCCTTGCTTTTAAAGATAAACTCATGGTTGAGATTTCCCTCCCCACTGTTCCTGTCTCCCATTTCCCATTCCCTTTACTTCACTTCCCCTCTCACTGGACAAGTAGAGAAATGTTTCAAGTGTTTCCCGAAGAACTTACTAAATTGATTCTCACATGTGAATATGTCCTTCCTCCTTCTCTCTTGTCAGTGGCACTATGATATCCAGGAGGACAATTCTGCACCTTAGCTCCAAATTCCCTAAATGACATCAACACCCGCAAACAGCACAACTCTGGGGATATAAGCCTGCACAGGTGCTGCAACTCTGCCCACACAGCTGCCAGCAGATACCCCACCTCAAATATCACTGTCTTGCTTTCCTTCTGCAATTTCAGTCATCAATTTTCAACATCACAGAACCTCTTCAGCTGCACCACTTAAACTGAAGATGATTCTTGAGACTTCTTCTAAAAGACAATGACATGGCATAGCCCTATCGATAGCTGTTCATCTCATTTTTAATGGCATACACCCAATTGCAAGTTTTTAATGTTTCTTTATCATGGGGGTAAGAGAGAGGGAGGGGGAATTGAAGAGAGAGAATATTTCTCTTATCAGGATCTCAATTTGTACTAGTTAGAGGCACTGTTTTCCTGGGAAAGGAGAGGGACAGCAAAATCGTATATGTCTTCCCTCTCTCACTGAAGGGAGGTTCCCAGGAAAATTATTCTCTAGTGGGTTTGTGGGGAAGGTGCCATAGGGTGAAGCATTCCCCTCCAACAGTGGGTTAGGAGCCAGATTCTGAAAGTGTGCTCTTTGCTAGTGGTGTTTGGAGCTGTGCCTGCTTTTTCCAGTGGCTGCAGGGCAAATGGAGGAGAAAACAAAGAGCAGCTCATTCAGAGCTTGTAAGAGGCCCGTTCTTCAAGGATTCTTGCAAGCCAGACTTTCTCTGATTTTAGCAATAGCCTGTGAATAGTGAGCCATGTCCTTCACCACAGACTCTAGAGCCCTGAAGAAAGGAAGGAAGGAAGGAAGGAAGGAAGGAAGGAAGGAAGGAAGGAAGGAAGGAAGGAAGGAGAAAAAGAAGGAAGGAAGGAAGGAAGGAAGGGAAGGAGGAAGGAAGAAAAGGAGAGAGAGAGAGAGAAAGAAAGAGAGAGAAAGGAAGGAAGGAAGAAAGGGAGGGAGAGAGGGATGAAGGGAGGGAATGAAGGAAGGAAAGAAGGAAAGAAAGAGAAAGAGAGAAATAGAGAGAGAAAGAAGTTTCTCTTGATGTTATAAAGTCTGACATTGACCTCATATCTGAAAGCTTTGGTTCTCTTTTCTTTCTCAGGGACCCATTCAGACCCAGTATTTACACCACAGCTTTGCTCACCTACATTCTGGCCCTCTGGGCACAGGTTGTCCAATCACTTAATTTTTCAAATTATGGTAGATGGGCAGGCGCTTACAAAATCAAGCCAATGCAGGCAAACAAGTAGTCTGGTTAAACAGTGCACAGTGCTCAGATTTCATGGCTGCATCCATAAGCTGTCAGCTCCCGGAGGGCATATGTATGACTCTTCCTTCTTTGGGTACTCACAGTTTAAGGACAACTTCTGACAGAAGTTTTTAAAGATTTTAAAAACCTGGATGGTGCAATTAGAGATGTTTATTTGTTATACTCTGAGCTTTTCTAGAATACTTGAAATATCTCAAAACTGAAAAATAAAAGTTTGTGTTCTCACTAGAGAAGTGACCATAAGTCTTTGAATCAATGAATTTCAGAATATTATCACATATCTTTAGCAGTATGTATTAAGATATGAATTAAGTCTGGTCCTGAGTTAGATAATATTGTTGAAAAAAAAAACTAAATCAGCTTCAAATAATACTATTTTGAAGACAAATTTCTTCTTTTAAAAATATATAATGGACTTCCGGCCAAGAAGGAGGCTTAGACGGACACGCTAGGTTTCCCTCTACAACTATAGAGGAATACAACTACTTCAAAACAAAGGATAACTAGAAATTCCAGAAAATAAAACTACACGGAAGTCCAACATATGAAGTTATAAACCAGCGGTGCCATTTGGGCAGGTAAGAGTTAAAGTGGGCAGTGCTGTTTGCGGTCGCACCCGAGCGGCGGGCGGCGAGGAATCCGGGCTGCGCAAGCCCCTGGCGGTGCGCGACCCCGGCGAGGAATTCCGGCGGCCAAGCCCCTGGCGGTGCGCGACTCCGGAGCTGGGGAGAGCGGCCGCCGCATCGCCTTGAACAGTGAGGCCCAGGGGGGCGGGAGGACGGATCCCGGTCTCCTAGCTGAATAACTGTGTGAATCCATCTTGGACCCCCGCCCCCAAAGAAAGCGCCACAGGGCTGCGAAATAGGTCGCGGACAGGCAGGCGCCGGCCGGTCGCTGATTTGTGACGCGTACACAGGCACTGCCCCCGACAGCCAGCCCAAGAAAACAAAACGCATCTGTCAAAATGAGGCAGGCAACTTTAGAAATACCGGTAACACAACTCACCAGGCAGCAGATAGAGAACCTGACAGATGAACAGATAAGAAACCTGTCAGAGGCTCAGTTCTGGGCCATTGTTATCAGGTGGCTTAAAGAATTCACAAAAGAGCAGGAAAAAGATATGAAAGAAGCGAAAAACTTTCATAACGAAAGGAACAAAACAGCATATGAGACAGAAGGAAAGGAAATAAAATCCAGAGTTCATTTCAACAAACTGGAATATGGAGAAGGAACAAGCAGTCAACCAATGCAGCGAGAGGAAATGGGAAGCAACAATGAGAGGATCAGAAACCTCTGGGACAGCTATAAAAGGCCCAACATAAGAATCATTGGTTTGCCAGAGAATGAGGAAGATGAACTAGAACTTGAAAAATTGAGTGAAAATATAATAAAGGAGAACTTCCCAGACTTGGGGAAGGGAATAGACTTGCAGGTCCAGGAAGCAAGGAGAGTTCCCAAGAGACTGGACCCAGGGAGAACCACTGCAAGACACATTATAATCAAAATGTCAAAAATTAAAGATAAAGAGAGAATCTTAAAAGCAGCAAGAGAGAAGAAAAGAATTATGTACAAAGGGGTCCCAATTAGACTATCAGCTGACTTCTCAAGGGAAACCCTACAGGCAAGAAGAGACTGGCAAGAAATATTCAAAGTAATGAAAATTCAAAACCTACAACCACGAATACTCTATCCAGCGAAATTGTCATTCAGAATAGAAGGACAGAGAAAGTGTTTCCAGGACAAAATAAAACTGAAAGAGTTCATTAGATCCAAACCACTGTTATATGAGATGTTAAAGGGACTGGTTTAAAAAAAAAAACAGAAGCTAGGGAGATGAAACAAAGGCAAACTAAATAGGCAACGAGAGTGGAAGAGGAACTGTGGGTACGGGAAGCATATTGGGGGGAGGTCAACAGGGAGGGGGAATGGGGAAAGGGAGGGAGATGATATAGGAATTGGGGATCAAGGTAGGAGGGAATGGAATAGACGGAGAGAGGTTGGGAGGAACTGTATGCACAACTAATGGACATAATCTAAAAGGGGGGGACAACTGGAGGGAGGGGGGCCACCGGGTGGAGGGGAGCAGAGGGAAGGGAAATTGGCACAAATGTAATAATTTAATCAATAAAACACATTAAATCTGAAAAAAAAATATATAATTTGGTCAAATATCATAAATTTCAAGTCTAATAATAGTGTGGTAAATTTTAAGTGATAATTTTGAAAATATAACCTTGTTTATGGTTCCATATGAGTTTACTACAGGGAAGACATTTAAACATTTAAAAGTTTTAATACTTTATTCAGTATTTTTCTTTGGGTACCAACTTGGAGGTCAAGGCTGCATTTTCAATCCATGCATAACCTCCAAAGAAAGAAAAGAGAATATAACTTGCTCATCACTTATAATTTAAATAAGGAGCAAGTAACCTCAAATTCATCCACAGATTCAATACAATCCCTATCAAAATCTTAGCTGGAATTTTTGTAAAAATTTACAAGCTGATCCTAAAAATCATGTGGAAGTGCAAAGGACCCAGAATAGCCAAAACAATCTTGAAAAAAGAAAAACAAAATTGGAAGACTCATTTCCCAATTTCAAAACTTAATAAAGTTACAGTAATCAGGGCAATGTGGTACTGGCATAAGGATAAAATTTTATATCAAAGGAATAGAACTGAGGTCCAGAAATAAATCCTCATATTTGTGGCCAATTCATTTTCAACAAAGGGGCAAAGACAACTAATTGGACAAAAAATGTGTTTTCAAAGAATTGCATTGGGACAACTAATTTTGTACAATATTAACATGCAAAGAATGAAGTTGAATCCCTTCCTTACAAGATATACAAAAATTAACAAGTGGATCATGGAGCTAAAACTATAGAATTCGTAGAACATATAGGAGTAAATCTTTGTGACTTTGAATTAGGCAAAGACAAGTGTCGGCAAGAATGTGGAGAAATTGGAACCTCAGATATTGCTGGCAGGAATATAAAATGGTACAACCACTTTGGAAAATACTTTGGCAGGTTCTCAAAATACTTAACTTAGCATTACTGTATTACCATCAATTTCACTCCTAGATATGTAACAAAGAGATTTTTTTTTCAAAACATATATCTGCACAAAAACTTGTACATGAATGTACATAAAAAAATCATTATTCATAAGCCCAAATGTGGAAACAACCCAAACATCCATCAGCTGGCAAGTGGATGAACAAAATGTTGTACATTCATACAATGGAATATCAATCAGCCATAAAAAGGAAGGAAGCACTGACCCATGTTACAACAAAGATGAACCTTGATAACATTAGGCTAAATGAAAGAAGCTAGTCACAAAAAAAATCACAGATTATAATTCTATTTATATGTATTGTCCAGATTAGGTAAACCTAGAGACTAAAATTAGCCTAGGGCTAAAGGACTTGAGGGGAGTCTATTTTTCAGTCTGTATATATGTTCTCCAATTTCATCTTTTAAAAGTATAAAATGAATTTGATTTCAGAAGTCAACCTATTCAACTTCAGATGTATTTGTAGAGTAGTGAAGAGTTTTTATGTATTGTGATTGTGTCTTAAAGTAAAAACAAAGTGATTCAGAAGCACATATCTTAAAAATGAAAGTTGTATTTTCTATTGTGATGAGAAAATTTTAATAGCAATAAGGATAGTCTTGGTTCCAATTTAGTAGAAAAACAAAAAAGGAAGCCAAAAGGAAACTCAATGGGAAAGAATAACATGTTGATGCATTAGGACAGAGGTCTCTCTCATTTCCCCACACAAATCCTCTGGATGGAAGATGGGAGGACAGAGCTGAGCAGATCAATTCCTTTCTCTCCTTGTGGACCTCTGAGCTGTAGTTCCTGTACGCATCCTTCTGACCTGCTGCTGCTCTTCCTCACAGCTCAGCACGAAACAAAAGCCAGCACAACAACCCATCTGAAGAGGACATGATGAAAACCAGCAAAGCCCACACTCCCTTTCTCAACCATCTTCTTGGTAGCAGGAAACTAATTGCACAAATCTTGTAAATGTGGAGTTTTTAACAAATTGGATTCAACAGTCAATTGGAAATTATTAATTTTTTAAAACTTTTTTTTACAGAGGCATGCTAGGGATTACAATTTGCCATTGAAAGAATCAAAGGATGCCCATCATCTATGGTTGAATGAAAATTAAGACAGCAAATCAAGAATGAATGCTTTCTTACAAAAAGAAAGGGAAGAGGGGAATCTTTTTAATTTCTAGTATTTAGAGGGAAAAAAATAACTTTTCTAGAGTGTGAACTGTACCATAAATATAATACAGAATTTGTACTGGGCAGTAAGTAGGTCAATAACCGGAATGCCATGTATGCTAGGCAGAACTTGGTTCAATCAGTCCGCAAATAAACAAATATTGACTAATTAACACATAAAAAGCACTGAGCTGAGCAATATCCTCCTTGGAGAACACGGATCTACATCTTTATATTGTCAAGTCATAAGTCAAAGAGATTTTGTTTGTTTAAAACAAACTAAGGAGAACAGTAGCACATTTCTACAAAGATAAGGAAGGATAATAAAACGCACTGGACGCCAACAATTAATGAGAGAACAAATAGCAATAAGCACAAGCAACAGCAGGGAATTTATTTTTAGCTCAAACATTAGACAACGTCATTACAAGCACGATTAAGTCCAGCAATAAGCTGTCAAAACAATTGAAAAATTGCCATCTCTGGGGATATGCAAGACTGCAGCAAGGGACACAGACAAGGACAACTGGAGGATAAATAAATCAGGCCTTCGAGGGCTAGAGAAATCGGATGTCCACAAAGGCCATGTAGATAAAGCTCACACTCTCCACAAATCTAGATTCTAAAAATCATTCACCTGTAATTATCACCCAAAATCAATTAGTCTTCCCTGAAGCAATGCTATGGAGTCATGCCTTGCACACATGATATTAATAATTATAACAATATATAATACTAATCATATAAATAATACTAATATATAAAATATATTATAGCAATATAGTCAGTGATGTCTATAACCCTAATAGTCAAATTTTAGGAAAAGCAATTACAATAATTGGAAGTATCATCATATAAAAATTTTTCTATTACTGTTTTGCTTTGAGATGGTAAGTAGGCCAAACTACAAACCATTATAGTCACTTTAGAGTACCAAATTTCATCAGAAGCAGTGAACCTCTTGAATATTATATTAGAATAGGTAGGTAAATATAAAATACTCTGCTTAGATCACACAGAAATCTCTCCATTAGAGCAATGTATTATCAAATGAAAACAGTAGATTATAAAGAATCATGATCCTATTAACATGTGATTATCAACACACAGTGAGACACCTGAAAAATGGTCATCTAATGTCAATAGTGGAAATATCTGGGTAGTGAAATTTTGGATAAGTTTACTTTCAATTGCATGGCTTTGTGTGGTTTTTCTATTAAAACAAAACTATAAAGGCTCAAGACCCATACTACTGAATTCAAATTTCAGCTTTACACTTTTTTGACTGTGTGATCTTGAGCAAGTTACTTACTCTCTATGTATCTGTGACTTCACCTGACCTCCGAGCACTGTGAGAGGACTAAGGGCATTAGTACAGAAAAGGCACTTGGAGCAGTGCATAAAACACAGCAAGCCCTCAGTCCACATCAGCCAATAGTAGAAGCAGCAGTACTTCTAATACTAAGCCAGCTCTTTGTAAAACTGACTTATTATGCTCATTAACAGTGGCTGCAAAAGCAACTATTTCACGGCCAAAAGTAAAAAGAGGAGCAAGAAAACATCATTGTTTAAATAACAACAAAAAACCTAACAGAGCAACTACAAAGAACACAAAGTTATTTTTTAAAAAAAGAGGTTCCTAAGTAGATTGCTTTTCTTGAATCTGTCCCCCTCATTTCAGGAGTCAGCATGCACAGCTGATTAACAGGGTTGAAGAGGTGCTTCAGGCAGTAGCTTCATGTACGCCAAGTCTGTCCTCTTAATTTAGGAGCAAAAAAGAAGACATTCTAAAGAAGTTAGCATTTGTAGGCCAAAAGATCTGTCCTAATTTTTTTTAAAAAGAAAAAATTTTGAAATGCTTTAATCTATGAGCACTGAAAATAGTTTTAAATGAGGGTTTATATAAAATGAAAATTATATAAATACACACTTGATTTGTTAGGAGCTTATAATGAAAATAATGGGTTATCCTGAACCCTGGATTCTCTTCCTTTGAGGAGGAGAGATATAAGAAGGTGGTAAAAGCTAGAGAGGGAGGAAAAAGGAGGAAGTGATGACATTTTAAATGGGGTAAGTAGAGAAGGTGACCTGTGTGCTTGGATCTGACAGTGGAAAGGTCAACCAATCTTATTCCATACTTATTTGCTCTGATGAAAGTTTTAATCAGCCTGAAAGTTCTCAGTTAAGGCAAGGAATTGGTTATCCTTGTGCTTCCTTTATTCTGACAACTACTTTCACCTTTGATAACATACACTCTAGATATTACACAAATTCCCTCTTTTAAACAGTTTGTTGGTATTCATTATTTCACTTTTTAAAATCTAAACACATCAACTTCTTAAATAAATAATCTCTATAAATACTTTCAGCAAATAAAAAGAATTAAGAATAAGAGAGAAGTCATCTACTGTTTCTGGCAGGCCAAAATCCATTCCCCTATTTTCCAGGAAAAGAACCCAGACTTTCTTTGGGGAACTAAGCTTGCCTGACTTTTATTCATTGTGATTCAGGTGGAGCTGATAGCTCTGGGGTAAGTTTATTACTTGGAGCAACCAGTAGGAGTGCCAAATCCCCCAGATTCTGTACTGCATCAAGTTCAAGAGTGAGCTTGTGACCAAAATGACCACAGAGAACCCTTAGGTGCCATGATGTAGGGTGCAACTTGAGGGGAAAAAGTGCTTTTCTTCATTAGTTTGCCGAGGTGGCAGGATGCAGGCCTAGAGTTTCTTATAAGGCCATTATTGCCACCCTTGGTGTAGGGAAGGAGAAGGTCTGCCTAATGAAGTCAAATAGAGGTAAGCAAGGAAAGAAAAGGAATAGAGTTGGGTGCCTTTGACAATACATTTGGAGGACATGAACTCAGGTCTGCCTTACGTAGGCACCCCCTGACACTGTTCTCATTGCTAAAGAGTACATTTCTTGCCCTGGCTGGCATAGCTCAGTCGGTTGGGCATTGTCCCACAAAGCAAAAGGCCTCAGTTTGATTCCTGGTCAGGTTACACGCCTGGGTTGCCGGCTGGTCCCCAGTTGGTGTGCGTGCAAGAGGCAACTGATCAATGTATCCCACACATACTGATGTTTCTCTCCCTCTCTTTCTCCCTCCCTAAAAATAAAAAAATAAAATATAGTTTTTACAAGAGTACATTTCCTCTATTTTGCTTTAATCATTTCAAGGTAGGTTTCTGTCACTTGCAGCCACTAGAGTCTTGACAAATACAAAGAAACCTATAGAAAGTGATCTCAGTATTTTCCTTAGAAAGCCAACAACAACATATCCTTACCCGTTCCTGACCAGCAGTATCCCAGATAAGAAACTTATGAAGTTCATTTCCACAAGGAACAGTTTTGGTCATAAAAGATGCCCTGAAAAACAAAATCAACATCTCCACATTACCAATTATCTTCTACAAACTTTACAAAGACTTCTGTTTCAAACAAGTTAACGTTATGCCTCCTATGATGTATTCTGGCCTAAAACTGTTTAATCTGAATTTAACATGAGGAAACAATCAGGCAAATCTAGAACATTGAACATTTTATAAGGCAACTGGCCTCAATGCTTCAAATAAGTCAATGTCAAAAGCAAACAAAACAAAACGCAGGGAGACTATTCTAGAATCTAGATTAAGAAAATAAAATAAAAAAATAAAAACAACTAAATATACTCACTGTATAGACCTTAACAGGATCCTGGATTAGGAGGAAAACAGCTTTAAGAGACATTTTGACGACAATTCAAGAAATTGAAATTTAGACTATATGTCTGATATTATCTTTGAATCAAAATTAATTTCCATTAGTATCTTTGTAAGAAAAGGAAGAAACTAGGGTCCTCTCTCTTTCTGTCATGTGAGGACACAGCAAGAAGGAGGCCATCTGCAAACCAAGAAGAGGGCCCTCACCAGACACTCACTCTGCTAAAACCTTGATCTTGGACTTCCCAGGTTCTAGAACTGTAAGAAATAAGTGTTTGTTAAGGACTTCCCTCCAAGACAGAGGCATGGGTAGATGCGCTTTACCTCCCTGCACAACCATAAGAAGGAATACAACTATCTCAAAACTAAAAACAACCAGAACTACCAGGAAATCAAATTGCATGGAAGTCCATCAAACAAAAATATAAAAAAGTAATAATACTCATCCAGACAGGTAGGAGGGGAGGAGCCGAGGCACAGGGGATGCGGTGTGGTGGCAGCAGAGGCAGCAGCAGCAAGGCAGTGGTTGTAACTGGCCAGCAGAAAGCACAGTCAAACATTATAAAATTGGGAGGGACAAGCAATCCCAGCCCCAGACCAGACCGCACAGCTCATGGTTCCAGCGCTGGGGAAAATAAAGCCTCATTGCTTCTGACTGTGAAAACCAATGGGCATTAGGATGGTGGAAGAAATTGCTAGTTCTCAGCAGAGTCCATTTCTTTAGAGGGCCCCCACAGTCCTAGAACGTCTGCAAACCCACCCACCCTGGGAACCACAACCAGGGCAACAGCTAGAGGGGCTCCAGTCCCATATGGAAAGTGGGAGAAGTACCTGGAAAAGGGGCAAGTACAGAACAAGCAGCACTGTTCCCTCTCAGACCCCTCTCCAATATACAACACCACAATGTGGTGAAATGGGTCATCCCGCACTGACAAATACCTAAGGTTCCACCGCTTACAACGTAACAGGTGCAACAGCTCTACCTAAGACATGTAGGCAAGCACAGGAGGCTGTCAAGTCGAGGAGACAGAGAAGTATGGCCCCAAAAAGGGAGCAGATCAAGGTTCCAGTAGGAGAACTAAGTGATGAGGAGATAGCCAACCTAACAGATGCAGAGTTCAAAACGCTGGTGATAATGATGCTCACAGACTTGACAGACATGCTTGAGTATGGTAGACACAGAAGGGAAAAAGTGAAGGATATACTAAGTGAAACAAATGAAAACCCACATGAAACCAATAGGGAAGGGAAGGAAGCCGGGGTTCAAATAAACAATTTGGAACATAAGGAAGAAATAAACAGTCAACCAATACAGAATGAAAAAAACAAGAATTGAAAAAAATGATGAGAGTCTTAGGAACCTCTGGGACAACTTTAAACATGTCAATATCCAAATCATAGGGATGTCAGAAGGAGAAGAGGAAGAGCAAGAAATTGAAAATTTATTTGAAAAAATAATGAAAAATAACTTCCCTAATTTGGTGAAGGAAATAGACATACAAGTCCAGGTAGCACAGAGAGTCCCAAACAAGCTAGAGCCAAAGAGGACCACACCAAGACACATCATAATTAAAGTGCCAAAAGTTGAAGATAGAGAGGGAATCTTAAAAGCAGCAAGAGAAAAGAAGAGAGTTAGCTACAAAGGGGTTCCTATAAGACTATCAGCAGATTTCTCAAAAGAAACTTTGCAGGCACAAAAAGGGACTGGCAAAAAGTATTGAAAATGATGAATTGCAAACACCTACAACCAAGATTACTCTATCCAGCAAAGCTATCATTTAGAATGGAAGGGCAGATAAAGTGCTTCCCAGACAAGGTAAAGCTAAAGGAGTTCATCATCACCAGCCATTATTATATGAAATGTCAAAGGTACTTACTTAAGAAGAAGCAGATCAAAACTATGAACACTAAAATGACAACAAACTCACAAGTATCAACAATTGAATCTAAAAAATAAAAACAAAATCCAACTAAGCAAACCAGAATCATAGGTATGGGGATCATTTGGAGGATTGTCAGCTGGGATGGGGGAAGGGGAGAAATGGGAAAATGACTAAAGGATTAAGAAGCATAATTGGTAGGTACAATATAGACAGGGGGATGTTAGAATAGTACAGGAAAAGATGAAGCCAAAGAATTTACATGCACCACCCAAGGACATGAACTAAGCTGGGGTGATTGCTGGATGGAAGGGACATACTGGGTAGAGGGGAGCAAAGGGAAAAAAACCTGGGACAACTGTAACCACATAATCAATAAAATATACTTAAAAGTTAATTTCTTAGGTATAATAATGCTCTGATTCTTTGGTGAGATTATGTTATATTCTTATTCTTAGGAGATGCATACTAGAATTTTTAGGTGTAAAGTGTTAGGATGTCTTCCCTCAATTTCATATGGCCCAACCAGCCTACCCAGGCCAGCATAGAGTCCAGTACAGCACCCACTCAGCACTCATCCGTCAACTTCTACTACTTTTACCCTAAGGCAAACTACAGAAGTCGCAAGGAGAAAAGTATATGTCTCTGTAATTTCTGTACTACCCCCACAACATATATACACACGCCAAAGTTAACAGAGTTCTAATTATCAATGTATGACTGCACTAAATAAATATTCTGAGTATTTTTCTTATGTGATATGACCAAATATTATCAAAACCACATCTGTCCCATGACATTTCATTTCTCTAAAAGTGCTCAAAATATACTTCCCAGACTACATATTTCTGAAATTGAAATATCTTACTTCTCCCATTATAAAAGCAATATATGTATAATATTTCACAAAAAAGAAGTTTAGTATTACCCTAATTCCAAAACTAGGTCAAGACACAACAAAGAAAGAAAACTACAGGCCAATATCACTGATGAACATAGATGCTAAAATCCTCAACAAAATATTGGCAAACCGAATCCAGCAACACATTAGAAAGATCATACACCACAATCAAGTGGGATTCATCCCAGGGATGAAAGGATGGTTTAATATTCACAAATCAATAAATGTAATACACCACATAAACAAAATGAAAGACAAAAACCACATGATCAAAAAAAGAAAAAAAAAAAGAAATTCAAAGAAAATGAAAATAAAGAAGAAAATAAAAATCAAATGTCCACTTCGCCACCTAGCCCCAATCACTACTAGTACGTTGGTATACGTCCTTCCAAATTATTTTTTACAACTTTTACCCTCAAAATTGATCATATGCTATATAAATTTTGTTTCTCATCTACTGTGCATATCATGGACATCTTTCCATTTCTATAAATATAGATGAACATCATTATCTAAGATGACTGAGAATTATACACATATCATAAATTTATTTCTATCCAATTGATAGACATTTCAGTCACCTATTTTCATTACTATGACAATAATTAAATGAATACCTAAATCTGTGGGTCCTTGTACAACTATTTCTTTGGAGTTAATTCTTAGAAGCAGACATGCTCTACTTTGCTACAGTCCCCAAACTGTGGGTTGTACCAACCTACAAGTCCGTGGCAGTGTTTGAGACCACCTTCTCCCCAACCAATGCAAATCCTTCAAATATTTTCCAGTATGACAAGCAGAAACTGTATCTCTGTTCTATTTTTATTATGCCTATTAGAAGTTTGAACATCATTTTATTGTTTATTGTTCACTTGTGTTATTTCTTTCGTAAATCTTTACTTCATGATGTTTGCCCACTTCTCAGTTGGGGTGTTCATTCCTTTCTTATGTACCTTTTTAGTATTTTTATACTAACTTTTGTAATAGTATACTTTAAAAAGTATTTTTGGAGTTTCAAGATGATGGCAGAGTAGGTGGAAGTTACATTCAACTCCTCCCAGTACCAAACTGGTATTATAACTAAAATATAGAGCAATAAACTTGAATAACTAACTGAAGACTATCTGCAGACAAGTTTTATAACCAAGGATTTGCAGAAGAAGCCACACCAAGACTGGTAGGAATGTCAGGGATGTGAAAACTGCCAGCCCTGCTCTCACAGGCAGTGGCTGAGATTCTGGAGGGATATGTTAGCTGCAAAGCTTCCCCCTGAGAAGTGTGAGGTCTCGACTTCAAGCTGAGTTCTCTAGCTCAGAGCGCTAGAGACAAGAAGAGGTACATATGAAACACCTGGCTGTGAAAATCAGCTGAGGAGTCAGCTGCCTGAACTGAGGTGTAAAGGTCTGGGCAGACTCAAGGGGTGTTAGTGATTAAGTTGTATGGCTTCCCATTGAGGGCCATTACCCTCCACTTTCCAATGAACCTGACTGGCATCTCCTACTCACAGGAGATCCACTAGTACCACCCTCCAGGCTCCCGGAGACCCCATTCTCTCTATTCTTGGTGGCTCTTCCCTGCCAAGGACTAGGGCAGAATATGGGACAGACTGAATTATGTGGCTATGAAATGGTGCCACACTCCCCCACTTCCCCCAAGCCTGACTGGCACTTCCTCTTCTACGAATTCCCAGTGGCCCTGCCCTGCTGACATTAGGCTCCTGCATTCTTTGAGACAGACTATGTTGTGTGGCTCCAGGTCAAGAGAAATTTTTCCCTCTCATGCCCAGCCAGTGCAGAACCTTCCTTTCACACAGTCAACTCTTGGTCTGTTCAGGCATAATAAACTCTGCTGTTCTTACCCTGATGATTCCCTGTGTCCCTGCCCCAAAATAGAGGTATGCAAGCACCCAGCAGCTGGCAGCTAGAATCATTATTCCCTGGGATATATGCTAAGTGATCTCAGACCCAGCATTGGAACCAAGTTTGAACCTGTATCATTCTGGTGGACGCCACTCTCCGCTACCAAGTGATTCACTAGAAACCTATCTCATGCCACTCCAGTACCACCAGAGGCTCTGTCAGTGACTGACCCTAATAGTTATCCAGCTAGTGAATGCAGACAGAGGTGGATATCAAAGTTGCTTAGAAATTTTGCTGAACTGCCCCTGGGCCTGGTGGTAGTAAAAACCAGCCTTGGTGCACAGCTTGATCCTTCCGGAGCATACCCAGGCACAACAGAGGCAGCCACAAACTGTAAATCACTTTGTAGCTCCAAACAGGTCATAGGCAGTGTCTGACACTGGTCTACACCAGCGTCCCTTCCAAGTGGTCCTAGAACCAACACCCAGTAGGCAGCTTCAGAAAACATCAAAGCAAGATCCAATTAGCTTCACAAGTGACAGATCCAAAGGAAGATCTCAGCAGAAACCATATACTCTACTGAGGCAAATTTGCTCTCTGCAAAGCAGCTCACACACAGTGGTCAGGGCTGATTCTCACCATCAGCCAGCCTCAGGGTCAACCGAACATGAATGGACCAATAGCAATCAAGACTCAATTACAACAGGAGGGCCCACATAATCCATACAGGGTCATTCCGGGAGCACTGAGCCTGAGTGATCAAGGAAAATGCACCACAGGGTCCCACAGGACACTGACAACAATAGGCCACCCTACCAAGACTGGGATTCATAGCAGATCTACCTAATACATAGAAAGAAACACAAAGAGGAAGCCAAAATGGGGAGACAAAGAAACAGGCCCCAAATGAAACAAATCTCCAGAAAAAGAGCTAAATGTTATGGAGGCAAACAAATTTAACAGATATAGTTTTTTAAAAATGGTGATAGCCCTGACCAATGTGGCTCCGTTGGTTGGGCGTTGTCCCACAAAGCAAAAGGTCCCCAGTTCGATTCTGGGTCATGGCACATGCCTGGGTTGGGGATTCAGTCCCAGGTCGGGGTGCATTCAAGAGGTAACCGATAGGTATTTCCCTTTCACATCGATGTTTCTCTCTGTGTGTGTCTCCCTCCCTTGCCCTCTCTCTAAAAATAGATAAAATCCTTTTTAAAAATAATTATAAAAATGCTCAGTGATCTTTAGTGAGAACTAGAAGAAACTGAGGGAAAACTACAAGAAACTTAGTGAGAAGTAAAATAACATGAAAAAGGACATAGAAACCATAAAAAGAACCAGTCAGAAATGAAGAATATCTGAAATAAAGAATACACTAGAAGGGATAAACAGCAGGCTGGATGAAGCAGAGGACTGAATCAGCAATTTGGAAGACAAGGTAGTAGAACATACCCAATCGGACCAGGAAAAGAAAAAAGAATTTTTATTTTTATTTTTATTTATTTATTTATTTGTATTTTTAGAGAAAGAAGGAAGGGAGAAAGAGGAGAGAAACATTAATCAGTTGGTTGCCTCTTGCATGCCCCCAACTGGGAACCTGGTCCACAACCCAGGCATGTGACCTGACTGGAAATCAAACCAGAAAGCAAACTTTTTGGTTCACAGTCCAGGGCTCAATCCACTGAGCCACACCAGCCAGCACTCTTCTTCTATTCAGTAGACTGTTTCCTTTGCTAAACAAAGCTCTTTAGGTTGATATACTCTCTTTTGTTTATTTTTTCTTTTGTTTCCCTTGCACAAAGAGATATATCAGAAAAAAAGTATTACTAAAAAAGTCAGAGATTTTACCACCTATATTGTGTTCTCAGAGTTTAATGTCTTTGAGTATTACATTTAAGTCTTTAATTCATTTTGACTTTATTTTTGCATATAGTGTAAGAAGGCGGTCTAGTTTGACTTTTTTGCATGTAACAGTACAATTTTTCCAAGATTATTTATGAAATACTGTTTTTATCCCACTGTATATTCTTGCCATCTTCATCAAATATTAATTTATCATACAGGTATGGGTTTATTTCTGGGCTCTCCATTTTTTCCATTTATCTATATGTCTGTTTTCATGCCAGTACCATGCTGTTTTTAATACTATAGCCTTATATTATAGTTTGATATCAGTGTGATACCTCTAACATTGTTCAGCTTTCCCAAGATACCTGTGGCATTCAGGGTCTTTTGTGGTTCCATATAAATTTTTGGATTGTTTGTTCTAGTTCTGTGAAATATGGTATTCATATTTTCATTAAAATATGCACCCGACTCTGCAGACTCGTGAATAACTGCCTCACTTAGCTGCTGAAGTCCTGTGTCCTGGTGTTTTACTGTGAGCCTTTCTCACACCCCTCAGGTACCGTACCTTTGCCTTTCCCTCTCCTAAGCTCCAAGGGCCTTTCTTTTGCTTCTGTAACTTGTTTCCTGAGCCTGTGCAACCCAGCTGGCTCACTTCTACTACCTCTGTAACTTTCTAAATAAACTTTCTCTTATCATTTGAGTTCTTGGCTCAGGATTCTTCACTGAAACCAAGAGCCGAGGTCCAATTTTGCTTCCAACACCACCAGTAACACTTCCAAAAGAAGGATCTGTCTTCAGACCCTCCACCACTGCCTGGCAATGACCTCACTCAAATGAAGACAAAGTTCCTTGCCCTGTGCTCAAGCCTCCCCATAAAAGCCCCACTGGCTGTATGCCTCTGTTTATCTTGGGGTGGCAGCCTGGTTCTAAGGAACATTGCAGTGTGGGGTGCAGCAGACCTGATGTGGAGCCCCGTGCATAGTGTGTGGGCAAAGGGTTTTGCAATCAAGTAGTCTGTGATGAGGTAACAGACCCACAGAGGGAAAAGACTGGCCCAGAGTCAAGAGCGAGGACACTGCCCGGGCACCTTATCTTCCTCCTACTCCACCCTGCCTCCCCAGGAGACTCGGAAATCAAACCTACATTCTACGATAAGAAAAAGCTTTTTAAAGGATGAGCAATAACGAAGCTATTAAGATAACCAGTGACTAGACAGAAAAACGAGCCCTGGCTGGTTTGGCTCAGTGGATTGAGCGTCGGCCTGCGAGCTAAGTGTCGCTGGTTCGATCTTCCAGTCAGAGCACATCAGAGAAGGAAAACTCTGACTCCAAAAAACCTCCGCTGCCTTGCGGCATACCTCTTCAGGGGAAAGGCTAAGGGAGTAAACCCCGACAGAAAATCCAGAGCCGGAGTCCCTAAGGCGGTTTGACATTGTAGTCAACACCGGCAACTCCTGCGGCGCACCTGAAGCCAAGCTGTATTGACTCCGTCTTTCCCTTGGACCCTTCAGCTGCGAAGAGAGGGGGGTTCTGCTGCATGGGCAACAGCAGACCCTCCATATCACCCTGCCCAGGCTCTGTAGCTTCAGCTTCACTGGAGAGGACACTTCAGCGTCATCGTAAGATGTCGATTCAACACGGGAGGAGACAGATACCGTGTCACTCCCGAGTCGGACTGCACAGCCATTCTCGGCGGTGCAGATAGACTCTTAAGAAGCTACACCATCGTCTCTCGAGACGGACGGCTGCCAACGATTTTCATTAATTTTGCATTGAATCTATAAATTGCTTTAGGTACCATGAATATTTTAATAATAATTCTTCCTTTCCATGAGCATGGTATATGCTTCCACTTATTTGTTTCTTCTTCAATTACTTTCTTCCATGTCTTATAATTTTATGAGTAGAGGTCTTTTGATTCCTTAGTTAAATTTATTCCTAGGAATTTTTTTTTTCTTTTAAATAAGTCCCTTTAACATTTCATATGATAATGGTTTGGTGATGATGAACTCCTTCAGTTTTTTCTTGTCTGGGAAACTCCTTATCTGCCCTTCAATTCTAAATGAGAGCTCTACTGGGTAGAGCAATCTTGGCTGTAGGTCCCCGTTTTTCATGACTTTGAATATTTCTTTTTTTTTAAGTATATTTTATTGATTATGTTGTTACAGTAGTTCCAATTTTTCCCCTTTGCTCCCCTCTGCTGAGTACCCCTCTTCCCTCCAGCAATCCCACGCCCCTTAGTTCATGTCCATGGGCCGTGCATGTAAGTTCTTTGGCTTCGCTCTTTCGTATATTATTCTTAACATCCCACTGTTTATTTTGTACCAATAGATTATGTTTCTTAGTCCCTGCACCATATCCTCATTTCTCCCCCTCCCCCCTCCCAGCTGATAAACCTCCTAATGATCCCCATACCTAGGATTCTGTTCCTATTCTGGTTTCTTAGTTGGAGTTTGTTTTTATTTTTTAGATTCAGTTGTTGATACTTGTGAGTTTGTTGTCATTTTAGTGTTCATAGTTTTGATCTTTTTCTTAAGTAAGTACCTTTGACATTTCATATAATAATGGCTGGTGATGATGAACTCCTTTAGCTTCACCTTATCTGGGAAGAACTTCATATGCCCTTCCATTCCAAATGACAGCTTTGCTGGATAGAGTAATCTTGGTTGTAGGTTGTCTTTCATCACATTAAATACTGCTTGCCAGTCCCTTCCTGCCTGCAAAGTGTCCTCTGAGAAATCAGCTGATAGTCCTATAGGCACCCCCCTGTAGGCAATTCTCTGACTCTCTCTTGCTGCCCCCAAAACTCTGTCTTTATCTTTCACCCTTGGCATCTCAATCATGATGCGTCCTGGTGTGGTCCCCTCTGGGTCCAGCTCACCGGGGACCCTCTGTGCTTCCCAGGCCTGTATGTCCACCTCCTTTACAAAATTTGGGGAGTTTTCCTCATTTTTTTCAATTCTTGCTTCCTCGTTCTGCACTGGTTGACTGTTTTTTTCTTTCTTATGTTCCAAATAATTGATTTGAACCCTGGTTTCCTTCCCTTCACCATTGGTTTTCTGTGGATTTTCTTTCGTTTCACTTAGCATAGCCTTCACTTCTTTTCTTATGCGTTTGCTGTACTCAAGCATATCTGACAAGCCTGTGAGCATCTTTATCAATCACCAGTGTTTTGAATTCTGCATCTGTTAGGTTGTCTATCTCCTCACTTGTTAGGTTGGCTATCTCTTGGTAGCTTAGTTCTCCCACTGGAACCTTGATCTGTTTCCCCTTTTGGGCCATATTTCTCTGTCTTCTCATTCTGACAGGATCCTGTGTTTGTTTGTCTCCGTGTCCCAGGTAGAACTGTTGCTCCTGTTATGTTTTAAGGGGCGGAGCCTCAGGCATTCGTCAATATAGGGTGACCTATTTCACCACGTTGTGGTGCTGTATGTGGGGGAGGGGTCCAAGAGGAAACAATGCTGCCTGCCTAGCACTTGCCCCCACCCCCCACCGCCAGGCACTTCTACCACCCCTGCACCGGACCGGTGCTCCTTCAGCTGCTGTCCTGGCTGTCATCCCCAGAGTGGGTGGGTCCGCGGATGCTCTAGGACCGTGGGGGGCCCCCCCAAACAAGCGGACTCTGCTGAGACCGGCAGCCCCCATCCCCACCCTAACCCCCACTGGCCTGCACAGTCAGAAGCAACGAGGCTTGATCTTCTCCGGTGCTGTGACCGTGAGCCGCAAGGTCCAGTGAGGAGCTGGGAATGCTCCCCAGGTGTCCCTCCTGACTTTTTAAAACGTGTGACTGTGCTCTCCACTGGCCCGCGGTTGCTGCCGCTGCCGCCACCACCACTGCAGCCACCACATTGCGTCCTCTCTGCCCCAGCTCTGCCCCTTCCACATGTCTGGATGAGCACCTCCTCTCTACATCTTTGTTCACTGGACCTCCATGCAGCTTGACCCCCTGGAACTCCTGGTTGTCTCCTATCTTGAAGCAGCTGCACTCCTTCCCAGTTGTGGAGGGAGACGCAGCACGTCTGTCCATGCCTCTATCCTGGCTGGAAGTGTCCTGAATTCCTAGGTAAATAAGATTGTTTTTATACATTCTCTTTCGGATAGTTTATTCTTGTAGTATAAAATGCAGATTTATGATTATTAATTTTATATGCTGCTATGTTACTAAATTTACATATCAGTTCTAGTATTTTTGTTTTCTGGTGGAATAATTATAGCTCTCTATATCCAGAATTGTGTCATCTGAAAATATTGACAGTTTTACTTCTTCCTTTCCAATTTGGATGCACTTTATTTCTTCTTGTCTGATTGCTGTGGATAGAACTTCCAGTACTAAGTTTTATAAGAGTGGTGAACATGAGCATCTCTATCTTAAAATGGAAAAAGAATTTTCAAAGTGAGGATGATTTAAAGGTCCTCTGGGACAACATGAAGCAAACTAACATATGGATCACAGGGGTACTAAGTGAGGAGACAGCATACAAGGGATCAAGAAACTATTTGAAGAAATAACAACCGAAAACTTCTATAACCTGGTAAATGAAATGACACAAAACCTCAGGAAATGCAGAACCTCAAACAAGTTGGACACAAAGAGGACCACACTAAGACACATCACAATTAAAATTGCAAAAGGTAAAGACAAAGAATAAAATTGCAATAAATACATACCTATCAATAATCAATTTAAATGTAAATGGCTTAGATCTCCTGGAGACTTCCAGTCAAGATGGCAGCATAGGTAAACACAGCTCACCTCCTTACACAATCAAAATTACATCTAAACTACAGAACAACCACCACCCATAACTGTCAGAAATTGAGTTAAATGGCAGTCTGACAACTATGGAATTAAAGAAACCACATCCATCCAGACTGATAGAAGGGGTGGATCCATGGAATTGGCTGGTCCCACACACAACTGTGGTGGATAAAAATTGGGGAGGGGTATCTTGGGAACAAGGAGTCCCAGCCCCATACCAGGCCACCCAGCTCAGGGTTCTTGTACCAGGAAGATAAGTCCCTATAACTCCTGACTGCAAAAAAGCAGCAGAGATTGAGTCAGTGGAAAAACCTTCTGGAGTCCCAAGCAGTTCCTCTTAAAGAGCCCATGCATGGACTTACTCAGACTCACTCTCTCGAAGCTCCAACACTGGAATAGCAACTTGAAATGCACCAATGGAATACAGGGAAGAACTGAAGTGTCTGGCATCAAGGCAAGAACTGGAGGACTGATTTCTCCCAGACATAAAGGCAGGCAGAGGCAATTGTCCCCTTTCTGAACTCCCCACCCCTATCCAAAAAGCTACAGATCCAGCAGACCAGTGCCATATCTGAGACTCCATCACCTGAATAACACTACTTGCCCCACCCTGAAGATCTCCTGAGACTTAGTCCCACCCAATTTACCATACTCCCAAACTGTTAACTGTGACATTTCCATATGAATGGTTGGGCTTGGCTTATGCTTCACAACTTCCTAAATCCTATCAAACAAGCAACTGCAGACCTCAGTGAACCCCTCGCCCCCATACCACTTGTTAAGTGGCCCAAGCCCTGGTACTAGCAGCAGCCAGGCTAGATTCACACCTTAACTTCACCTGGGAATCTCCAAGCCCTGCACAAGTAGCAGCCATCTCAGAATGCTCTATGGCTCATTCAGAGTGGACCAGGAAGAACACTGGTTGGGGCTGACCTTGGCCTGCACCACCTGGGAAACCGCAGAGCCTACAGACCACATTGGAGCACCACCACCCAGCCCCGGCCCAGCTGATACACCACAGGAGGCAGAGGTTGGTGGCCAGTGGTCACAGCCAGCCTTTGCAACTGACTGGACTGGGTAAATCCTTCCATTTACCTGCCAACAGCAATCAAGGCTCAACTATAAGAGGAGAGGATACTCAGATGTACCTCGAGTACCCAGCTTGGGTGATGGGGGAGGCTATGCCACTGGACTTTACAGGACACCTACTACATTAGGCCATGATACCAAGACAGGGAGTCATAGCAACTCTACCTAATACATAAAAACAAACATAGGGAGGCTGCCAAAATGAGGAGACAAAGAAACATGGCCAAATCAAAATAACTGAACAAAATTCCAAAAAAAAAAAAAAAATTAACAAAATGGAGATAAGCAATCTATCAGATGTAGAGTTCAAAACACTGGTTATAAGGATGCTCACAGAACTTAGTGAACACCTCAACAGCATAATGAAGACCCAGTCAGAAAAGGAGGATATACTAATTGAAATAAAGAACAATTTACTGGGAAACAACAGTAGAGTAGATGACACCAAGAATAAAATCAATGATTTGGAACACAAGGAAGCAGAAAACAACCAATCAGAACAACAAGAAGAAAAAAGAATCCAAAAAAACAAGCAGCCTCTGGGAAAATTCAAGCATTCAAACATTCACATTATAGGGGTGCCAGAAGGAGAAGAGAAAGAACAACAACAACAACAACAAAATGGAAATCTATTTGTAAAAATAAAAGACAACTTCCATAATTTAGTGAAGGAAATAGACATGCAAGTCCAAGAAGCACAGAAAATCCTAAACAAGGTGGATCAAAGAGGCTGGCTTCAAGACACATCAAAATTAAAATATCACAGTTTAAAGACAAAAAGAGAATCTTAAAAGCTGCAAGATAAAAGAAGTTAGTTAACTATAGGGGCGGTCCCGTAAGACTGCCAGCAGACTTCTCAAAAGAAACTGCAGGTTAGAAGGGACTGGCTGGAAATATTCAAAGTCATGAAAAGCAAAGACCTACAGCCAAGATTGCTCTACCCAGCAAGGCTATCATTTAGAACCAAAGGGCAGTTAAAAAGCTTCATAGACAAGAAAAAACTAAAGGAGTTCATCATCACCAAAACATTATTTTTATTTTTTAAATATGCTTTATTTATTATGCTGTTACAATTGTCCCAATTTATTTTCCCTTTGTTCCCCTCCACCCAGTGAACCCACTCCCTCCAGTTGTTCCCTCTCCCCTTAGTCCATGCCCATTGGTTGTGCATATAGTTCTTCTCAAGATCTTCCTCTCTACTCCCCTCCCTCCTACTATGCTTCTTAAATGCTGTACCATCTCCCTGCCTTCCCCTCTTCCTCCTACCTGCTGACCTTCCCCCATAATGTTCCCCATACCTATAATTCTTTTCCCACTCTTGCTGCCTACTTAGCTGGCCTTTGTTTTAGTTCCCTAGCTTCTGCTGTTGGTTGTTGTGATACAGTTTTCATTTTAATGTTCATAGTTTTGATCCTATTTCTCCTAAACAAGTCCCTTTAACATTTCATATAACAGTAGTTTGGATCTGATGAACTCCTTCAGTTTTACTTTGTCCTGGAAGCACTTTCTCTGCTCTTCCATTCTGAATGACAGCTTTGCTGGACAGAGTAATCATGGTTGTAGGTTTTTGCTTTTCATTACTTTGAATATTTCTTGCCAGTCCCTTCTTGTCTGTAGAGTTTCTTTTGAGAAATCAGCTGATAGTCTAATTAGGACCCCTCTGTACATAATTCTCTTCTTCTCTCTTGCTGCTTTTAAGATTCTCTCTTTATCCTTAAGTTTTGACATTTTGATTATAATGTGTCTTGGTGTGGTTCTCCCAGGGTCCAGTTTTTTTGGAACTCTCTGTGCTTCCTGGACCTGTAAGTCTATTCTTTCCCCAAATTAGGGAAGTTCTGCTTCATTATTTTTTCATATAATTTTTGGATTTCTAGTTCTTCTTATTCACCTTCTGGCAACCCTGATTTGGATGTTGGCCCGCTTATAGCTGTCCCATAGGTTTCTGAGCCTCTCCTCATTTTCCTCACTTCTCGTTTCCTCTTTCTGCACTGGTTGACTGTTTGTTCCTTCCCTATGTTCCAATCTGTTAATTTGATCTCTGGTTTTCTTGCCCTCACCACTAGTTTCATATATGTTTTTGTTTATTTCAGCAGGACTAGCCTTCATTCCTTCCCTGTCTTGTTTAAGATGTGCTGTTAGGTCTGTAAGCATTTTTATAACCAAAGCTCTGAACTGAGCCTCAGAAAGATTATCTGCTTGTCCGTTAGATTAGATATTTGCTGTCTGGTCAACTGTGTCACCGGGATCTCTATCATGATCTGTGCCATCCTGACCATTTTGTGTTTATCTTTGCTTCCTGGGCAGGGCTGCACACCTGCTACGCTATAGGGGGCGGAGCCCCATGCACTCGTCACAACTAGGCAACCCGTCTCACCATGCTGTGGTGCTTTCTGCAAGGGTGGGGGTCCAAGATGGATCCCTGCCATTCACTCTCTGCTGAGAGACTGGGAGCCTCCTCCTCCATCCCTACCTCCTCTGGGCCTCACAGTCCAAGGCAATGGAGGTCTGCCTTCCCTGGCTTTGGAATCGCAAGCTAACGGTTCTGGTCTGCAGTCAGTGGTTGCTCCCTAGGCACTTCTCGCCTCCCCCTTAATACAGGTGTCTGTGCTTACCGCTGATCTGCGGTCATCGCTCCTGCTGCCGTGGACAGCACAGCTTGACCTCTCCTCCCCGTCTTCCCCCCTCCTACCTGTCTGGACGAGCACCACTTCTTTATAACTTCATATGTTGGCCTTCCATTTATTTTCTAGAACTTCTGGTTATCTCTGGTATTGTGGTAGTTGTATTCCTTCTTAGTTGTGGAGGAAGACAAAGCGTGTCAGTCTAAGCCTCCATCTTGGCCAGAAGTCTCCTGTGTTTGTTTGCTTCTGTGTCCCAGGCAGAGCTGTCGCTCCTATTACATTGTAAGGGGCGGAGCCTTAGGTATTCGTCAATAATGGGCGACCTCTTTTACCACATTGTGGCGCTGTATGCGGGGGAGGGGTCTGAGAAGGAACAATGCCACTTGCCCAACACTCGCCCCTTTTCCAGGCACTTCTCCCACTTCCGCACCGGACTGGCGCCCCTCTAGCTGCTTCCCTGGCTGTTGTTCCAAAAGTGGGTGGGTCTGCGAATGTTCTAGGTCCATGGGAGCCCTTTAAAAAAGTGGACTCTGCAGTTTCTTCCTCCACCCCAACCCCCACTGGTTTGCATAGTCAAAAGCAATGAGGCTTGATTTTCCTCAGTGCTGGGACAGTCAGCTGTATGGTCTGGTGAGGAGCTGGGAACACTCCCCCAGGTGTCCCTCTTGACTTTTGAAAACGCATAACTGCGCTTTCTGCCAGCCTGTTGCTGTTGCTGCTGCTGCCACCACCACACTGTGTCCTCTCCACCCCGGCTCCACTCCTCATAACTGTCTGGATGAGTATTTCTTTATATCTTTGTTTGCTGGACTTCCATGCGGTTTGATTCTCTGGAACTTCTGGTTGTTTCTAGTTTTGAGGTAGCTGTATTCCTTCTTAATTGTGGAGGAAAACACAGCATGTCTGTCTGTGCCTCCATCTTCGCTGGAAGTCCCAAATCATTATTATATGAAATATTAAAGAGACTTATTTAAGAAAAATAAGATCAAAACTATGATCCATAAAATGGCAATAAATACATATTTATCAACAACTGAATCTAAAAACCAGACTAAGCAACAAGAAGAGCAGAGACAAAATTTATGGATACAAAGAGCATTTTGTTGGCTGCCAGATGGGAGGGTTGTGGGAGAATGCGTTAAGAGGTGAGGAATTAAGAAGCACAAATAGGTAGTTACGGGATAGCCATGGGGATGTAAAGTATAGTACAGGATATGCAGTAGCCAAAGATCTTATATGCATGACCCACAGACATGAACAATGATGTGGGGATTGCCTGAGAGAGTTGGGGGTGCTGGACATAGGGTGGCAAAGGGGAAAAATTGGGACAACTGTACTAGTATAATCAATAAAATACAATTTAAAACATAAATGTAAATGGCTTAACTGCTCCAATCAAAGAACATAGGGTAGCTGCATGGATACAAAAACAAGACCTATATATATATGCTGCCTACAAGGACCCACTTCAGAAGGAAAGATTACACAGATTAAAAGTAAAGGGACAGAAAAAGATATTTCATGCAAATAGAAAGAAAAAATGCTGGGGTAGCTTAATTATATCTGAAAAAATAGACTTTAAAACTAAGCCTATAGTAACAGACAGAGGACATTACATAATGATAAAGGGATCAATTCAACAAGAGCATTAAAACCCTTGTAAATATTTATGCAATCAACAAGGAGTACCTAAGTATATAAAGCAAATCTTGATGGGCATAAAGGGAGAAATTGACTATAATACAGTCATAATAGAGAATTTTAACACCCTATTGACATCAGTGGATAGATCTTCTGACAGAAAATAACAAAGAAACAGAGACCTTAAATGATGTAATAGGCCAGATAAATTTAATTGATTTTTTCAGAGCATTTCATCCCCAAGCCACAGAATATACATTCTTTTCAAGTGAACATGGAACATATTCTAGGGGAGACCATATGTTAAACCACAAAACAAGTCTCAATAAACTTAAGAAGACTGAAATCATATCAAACATCTTATCTGACCACAATGGTATGAAACTAGAGATTGATAAAAGAAAAAAATGAAAACACACAAAGATATGGAGGCTAAATAACAAGTCACTAAACAATGAATAAGTTAAAAATGAGATTAAGGAGGAAATCACAATATACCTTGAAACAAATGAAAATGAGAACACATCAACCCAAAATCTGTCAAACACAGTGAAAGTAGTTCTGAGAGGAAAATTCATAGCACTACAGGTCTATCTCAAATAAACAATTTAACTTTACTTTTAAAGGAACTAGAAAAAGAATAAAAACAAAGCTCAAAGTGAGCAGAAGAAAGGAAATAATAAAAATTACAGCAGAAATAAATGTAAATTTATATTGAGAATTGTATCCTTGAAACCTATATGATTTTATTAACCAATGTCTCCCTGATTAATTCAATTTAAATATATATATACATGGCAGTTTAATCTTTGCCCTTTAACTTTGCTTATGAAATTTTTTCCATAAACGCCTTTTAAACATTTATGTAGACAGCTGTATCAATGTTCTGGTTTTGTGTTTATTTTTGTTTTTCTTTTTACTCTGATGTAAGGCAAATTTTCATTCATTCCCCAATACGTTCTAGGCCAGTGGTCCCCAACCTTTTTGGCATGAGAAACCAGTTTTGTGGAAGACAATTTTTCCATGGAGGGAGGCAGGGAGGAAGCTCAGACGATCAGGTGGTAATGCAAGTGAAGCTCAGCTCGCTAGTGCACTGCTCACCCTTCTGCTGTGTGGCCAGGTTCCTAAAAGGCGACACACCAGTACCAGTCCGCAGCCCAGGGGCTGGGGACCCCTTTTCTAGGCAACAGGATATATGATATATCAATCCTACCCTTTTAAAGTTCTCAGACTTTAAAAAAAGTTATTGGAAAGCTCAGTTCATGTCTTTAAAATCAGAATCATAGACTTTTAGAGCTTGAAAAAAACATGAAATATCCAGGCCAACTATTTCACTTTACAGATATAGGACAATGGGGGCTTCTGAGACCCAAAAGACTACATTCACCCTGGTCAAAGAATAATCTAAAGGCAAAGTCAGGAAAAAACACAAGAGTCCCTCCCTGCCGATCTGAGTGGAAGAGCACTTAGAAAAGTCCCTCAGTTTTCTCATCTGTGAAATAGGACCAATATCTACTCTACATGAGCTAGAGGACTGTTGTAGAAACAAATGAGGAAATGACATCTATGAAATTTCCCTTTGATAACAATAAGCCTGTGAAGAACAGCTTTAGTAACAGTTCTAATGTATATCATTTATACTTGTATATCGTCGGCAGCCGTCCGTCTCGAGAGACGATGGTGTAGCTTCTTCAGAGTCTATCTGCACCGCCAAGAATGGCTGTGCAGTCCGACTCGGGAGTGACATGGTATCTGTCTCCTCCCGTGTTGAATCGACATCTTGCGATGACGCTGAAGCTACAGAGCCTGGGCAGGGTAATATGGAGGGTCTGCTGTTGCCCATGCAGCAGACCCCCCCTCTCTTCGCAGCTGAAGGGTCCAAGGGAAAGACGGAGTCGATACAGCTTGGGTTCAGGTGCGCCGCAGGAGTTGCCGGTGTTGACTACAACGTCAAACCGCCTTAGGGACTCCGGCTCCGGATTTTCTGTCGGGGTTTACTCCCTTAGCCTTTCCCCTGAAGAGGTATGCCGCAAGGCAGCGGAGGTTTTTTGGAGTCAGAGTTTTCCTTCTCTGATGTACCCTGACTGGAAGATCGAACCAGCGACACTTAGCTCGCAGGCCGACGCTCAATCCACTGAGCTAAACCAGCCAGGGCAATACTTGTATATGTATATACATATATACAAATATACACATGCATATGTGTGTACACACACATGTACATATATTTCTCTATTCCAGATTTCTTGCCACTAGGAGAAAGACTATCAATATTTGGAATGAAGATCGATCATTAATCTTTTGGTTGCTTGGGGTTCTTTTTTTTAGCCTTTTTGCTAGCATTCAATCTTAAGAAGCTCAAGTCTTTCCTTCCCTAAAAATTTCCTTCCAGAGTGATGATAGAGAAGGAGCATCAGCAATGCTGAACTGACTTCATATTGGTGGGAACCAAAATCTTGCATAGAAGTAATGCAATTTCCTTGTGAAAGTTAAAATAGAAAGGGAGATACACACACATATATATGTTCAAGAGGTCAACACAATCTGCTTGAATAACAGAGCCAAGATTTTTCAGGGTGAGTCACAGGAGATGATAAGAATTAACTCTTTCACCTTGGGTGGTGTGGCTCAGTGGATTGAGTGCTGGCCTGAGAACCAAAGGGTTGCCAGTTTGATTCCCAGTCAGGGCACATGCCTGGGTTGCAGGCCAGGTCCCCGGATGGGGTCGCGCAAAAGTCAACCACACATTGATGTTTCTCTCCCTCTCTTTCTTCCTCCCTTCCACTCTCTCTAAAAATAAAACAGAAATCTTTTAAAAAATGTTTTTTTTAAAAAAAGAATTAACTCTTTCAGTGCTAAGACAATGATGTTTTACAGCTTGTGGCCTTTTCCCAATGATAAAGTGATCTCGGTGGGAAGAACAAGAGTGGACTTTAAAAGTGGACTCACTTGGTTTGAGTTACAAACAAATCACCTAGCTGCTCTGCCAGCTGAGGCCAGCAGGGTTACTGAGAAAAAGCTCTTGCACCGGGAACATGAACTGAAACGTCTATGGGATCAGATAGAACATGTAAATGAGCAAAGTGGACTGGGAATAAAAGCAATACTGATCAAAATAATAGTAGTAATAATAAATAATAATAATAGTGGGGAAGACATGGAGCAGAGAGGGCTCGTCCACCCACAAGGAGTACCTACGGCTCAGGTCCACCTGGCTTCTGCCATGTGAGCATGTGCTCCAAGCCTATTGATTTTATAAGAGAAGCCAAAAATGCAAGTTTATTATGAAAAAATATCTCTTGATTCTTCATTATTGGCTTAAAAATTTTAAAGCAGGATAAATGAAACATATATATAAGCCAGAATGCCAACCCACCAAATCTACCATCTGAAGGATAAGCATACAATCTTTTTTAAAGTATTCCATTTATGCCATCTTTCAAGAAATCTGTTTGTTCCTTCTAGCTTTATTTTTCTGAAACTGTGGTTTGGAAACATTTTCTTGAAATCTCAGAAGAGAGGAAACTTTTTGAGCAATTTTAAAATTGGGAAAATAAATTGTATCAGGAAAAGACAACAAATAAGAATGGTGGAGCTGAGCTTAATCTTGACTCCAGAAAAAAAGTGAGGAATGATGTAGGTGGAAAGCAAAATGGCACATAATTTAATGCTACAATCATTTAAAATTATGTTTATGAAGAATTTTTCAGGTGTGAGAAATGTTTAAGTTAAAGTTTACAGGAAAAAAACAATTCAAAATCATGTATACAAAAATTTTCTAAATCATATCTAAAGCTGGTAAGTATATGGAAAAATCAGGACAACCTTTCTGAAAAACAATTTGGAAATATCTATCAAAACTTCAAATATGTTCTTAATCTTTGACTAAAGTACTCCATTGTTACGAATTTAACCCAATGAAATTTAAAAAGGTACAGGCAAGTATTCATGCCCAAAGATACATACCATAACAGTATTAATAATATTTTTAAATATTTTAAACAACCCAAATGCCTTAACTGGAAAATAGAGCCATTAAAAATCATTGTTTTTAAAAAAAAACACTTAATGGCATAGAATTCACAATATAATGTGGAATGAAAAAATATTTAATATATACATAGAAAAAACACTGGAAAAAATATACTAAATGTATATTTATACCTATACATAATAGTTATGTTTAACACTTTTATATATTTACCATATTTACGGTAGGAGCATACACTGCCTTTTTATTTAAAAAATTATTACAAAAGGAACTGAGATTTGTTGTTTTTTTTTAATTTAAGTTTAGAGGAGGTCCAAAGACGGCGGCGGAGTAGGTAGCAGTGTTGTCTGCTTGCTCCCATCATGGAAAGACTTGGAGTACAAACACAGAGACGAGTGAGTGCAGGTTTCAGATAGCGTGAGCAGGGAAGGGAGTGTGGGAGCGGAGTGGAAAAGGGCAGAAGGCTTGCCCACACTCTCAAGGGGAGTCGCTGGGCCCCGCATCCCGGCACCACTGCCACACTGCACCCCAAAGGGGCAGCTGCACACTGGCTTATTGGCCCGAATCTGCTTGGAAACTGCTGCTTGCCGTAGGCACTGGAACCAGCGGAGTCCCAGAGGGAGACAATAGGAAGGTTTCCTTGAAACAGCAGGAGGTGTGGGAGGACAGCGAGCTAGCACTAGCGGCCTGGAAAGTGGAAGGCTGTATGAACTGAGTCTAGGTGGGGACCCCCTGGGCTGGCAAATCTGGGCTGGCAACCCTGAGCCCCGGGCACAGGCATCACGGCACCACTAAACAAAAAGGAGCAGAACTAAGACGGGGAGAGGGGCCCATACAGGAGAGCTGCGACAGAAATGCAGACTCAGTGGGGACCCCAGGCAGGCAAGCAGTGCACACAGGTGAACAGTGAGACGCTGTCAGCCAGGGACTGATTCGGCCCAGTGCTGCAGCTTGGAGTACAGACTTCTTGGGAGGAGGAGCGAAGACAGGACCCAAGACTGGGCAGGGACTAAGGACATGCGCACTGGTTTGACAGCAGAACAATGTTGCTGGAGAAGCCTGAGGATTGCTGGAGGGTGCCTCAGGACAAGTGGGGAGAGAGAGACCCAACTCAGTGCAGCTCACAGCAGAAAGCTGCAGCAGGCCCACAAGTGAGAGAAAAGCAGCCACAGAAGCCAGCCAGATCCCCTCACAGACAGACAGCCAGAAAAGATTTGAACCTCATGGAATTTTGACCAGGTGTGAATCCAGAAAAAGAAGACTGAGCACAAAGGTTGAACTCAGTAAAAACTTTTTTTTTCTTTTTTTTTTTTACCCCCTTTTTTCTCTTCTCTTTTTGTTCTCTTCCTTTTTATTTTATTTTTCTTCCTTCTTTTTTAAAACTCTTTCTTTAATCTGTTCCCTACCTTCTATCCCTCCTATCCTTCCTCTTTAATTTTCGTTTGTTTGTTTTGTTTAGCCTCCCTTTCACACTAAACATATAGCATATAACTGCTATTTAAACCTAATACTATACACTTCCACTTTCTCACTTTATTCTGCATCCTTCCCTCTCTTTTTTAACATAAAATGTAAATATTACTTACTGTCTCACATAGCCTTGACCCTATTTGCTACTATTATTATTCTGTCATCTTCCCTCTCAAAAATCATCTTTCTTTCATTTGAAACAACTCTTATCTGTTTCTCCTATAGTATAATAGTCTTAACGTCTCTACATTTATATTAATACTAGCTCATTTGCTGCCGATAGTGGAATTGTGGGTGGGGGATATTTTTGAGGGTGTGGGCTTCTTGCTTGGGTTGTGTGTTTATGTTTTTTTTTTTTTTTTTTTTTTTTTGGACTGAGGGAAATATTTTAGGTTTCCCCCATCTCAGGCCTCTGGGCTTTTTCTGTCCAAGCCATTAGGATAGAAAAGAGAAACCAGTTTTAAAGTGAAGCCCACAGACCACCCCGTTCTTCACCAACCCAGCCACTTAGTTCAGCCAAACCATTGAGTCTCAGGAGGCAGCAATGCAGACAGGATTAAGTGAGGCCTATGCATACAGATAATCACTCAGGTAATGAGATTGTAGGCTTATGCCCTTTGAAAACAGAAAACACATGTTAATTTATGTAACATAACCCACATACAAGTCTCTAAATCTGTAGGACTGTCTTATCGGAAGGAAAATCCTTGTCCTTCTAATATTCACTGAACTTGCATTTCTATTCTTTATATTTTTATTCCCCCCCCACTAAAAAATTTTCTGTTTGTTTGTTTTTCCACTACAGTTGTCTCACTTTTTTTCCCCCTCTTGCTTCCCTGCACCCTGCCCCCCCCCCACAGTCAGTCCCCACCCAGTTGTCCATGTCCATGGGTCATTCATACATGTTCTTTGACTAGACCCTTCCCCTTCTTACCCCTTCTCTCCCTCCCATCTCCCCCTTTGTTACTGTTAGTTTATTCCTTGTTTACATACCTCTGGTTCAATTTTGCTCATTTGTTTGTGTTGTTCATTAGTTTCCTGTAACAGGTGACAGCATAAGGTAATTTTCTTTTGTTGCCTGGCTTATTTCGCTAAGCATAATTCTCTCTAGTTCCAATCATGTTGTTGCAAATGGTAGAAGTTCCTTCTTTCTTTCAGTACTTATTCATTGTCATTTTCCCCCTTTGTACTCGTGTTCCTCTCTGTCTCTCTCTGTTTCTTCATCTTCTTAAAGCAGACCCTTTAGCATCTCTTGCAATGCTGGTTTGGTGGAGATGTATTCTTTTAGCCTTCTTTTGTCTTGGAAACTCCTTATTTCACCTTCCATTTTGAATGAAAGCCTTGCTGGGTAGAGTATTCTTGGTTGTAGGCCTTTGTTTTTCATTGCTTGGAATATTTTTTGCCATTCCCTTCTGGCTTGTAGTGTTTCTGCTGAGAAATCTGATGATAGCCTTATTGGAGCTCCCTTGTATGTTATTAGTTGTTTCTCTCTTGCTGCTTTTAGGATTCTCTCTTTGTCTTTGAATGTTGGCATTTTAATTATGATGTGTCTTGAAGTGGGCCTGTTGGGGTTCATCTTCATTGGGACCCTCTGTGCTTCCTGGACTTGCGTGACTCTTTCTCTCGTCATGTTAGGAAAGTTTTCTGTCATTAGTTTTTCAAAGAGGTTTTCTATCCCTTGCTCTTCTTCTTCTCCTTCTGGAATTCCTATGATACGGATATTATTACGTTTCATGTTGTCCTGCAGCTGTCTTAGAACCTCTTCAGTCTTGTTCAGTCTTTTTTCATTTTGTTGCATTGTCTGGGAGTTTTTGTGTAGGTTGTCCTCCAGCTCGCTGATCCGATCTTCTGCTTCCTCTAGCCTGCTTTTAATTCCTTCTACTGTGTTCTTCAATTCAGAGATCGTATTTTTCATTTCCTCCTGGCTCTTATTGATAGCTTCTATGTCCTTTTTCATGCTCACGTAATTTTCTGTGAGTTCCTTGTAGTTTTTCTGGAGTTCTTTGAAGTTTCCGCTGAGCTCATTCAGCTTCTCCATAATCCATGTTTTGAATTCCATATCTGATAGTTCGCTCCCCTCTATTTCATTTAGCACTCTTTCTGGGGATTCTACCTTTCCTTTTGATGGGAGGTTGTTTCTCTGTCTCCCCATTTTTTTGACTCGTGTGTTTATGTTTTAAAAGCAACTCCACAAAAGAACTCAAGACAAGGTGGGCAGAGTGACCCTCGATCAACTAGCCAGAGGGAAGGATACACCAAAGAGTAACTGAAATACCACCAGACAGCATAAACAAATGGCATAAAGGGCATCCCAAGAGTGTCAGGCTCAGGAGATCAAAGAGACTGCACTACTGAATCCCCCAGATCTCCTATAAAGAATCTCATACCACAAAGGTGGGAAATCAAAGCAGACAAATCTAATAAACAAAAACAAACAAGAAGAATCCAACATGGGAAGACACAGAAACAACCTCCCAATGAAAGAAAAAGAGGAATCCCAAGAAAGAGAGATAGATGGAATAGACACAAGCCAACTATCAGACATGGAATTCAAAAGAATAGTGATAAAGAAGCTCAATGTACTTGACAATCTCAAAGAAAACTAGAATAAACTCCAGGAAAATTAAAAGGAACTCCAAGGAAACTACAAAGAAATGCAGGGAAGCTATAAGGAACTTACAGAGAAAAACACCAGCATAAAAAAGGACATAGAAATTATTAAAAAGAACCAGGAAGAAATGAAGAATACAATTTCTGAACTGAAGAACACAGTAGAATCAATCAAAAGCAGACTAAATAAAGCAGAGGATCGGATCAGTGAGTTATAAGATAATGTAGAAAAAATTCCCAGACACTACAATAAAATGAAAAAATATTTTAAAAGAATGAAGAGGGTTTAAGAAAACTGCAGGGCAACATGAGACTAAACAACATTAGAATCATAGGAATACAAGAAGGAGAAGAGGAGACGCAAGAGATAGAAAACCTGATAGGAAAAGTAATGACAGAAAATTTTCCTCACCTGATGAGAGAAAAAGTCATCCAAGTCCAGGAAGCACAGAGGGTCCCAATGAAGATGAACCCAAGAAGGCCCACTCCAAGGCACATCATAATTAAAATGGCGACATTCAAAGACAGAGTGAGAATACTAAAAGCAGCAAGAGAAAAGCAGCAAATAACATACAAGGGAGCTCCGATAAGGCTATCGACCGATTTCTTAACAGAAACACTACAAACCAGAAGAGAATGGTCAAAAACATTTCAAGCAATGAAAAACAAAGGCCTACAACAAAGGCTACTCTACCCAGCAAGGCTCTCATTCAAAATGGAAGGTGAAATAAGGAGTTTCTCAGACAAAGGAAGACTGAAAGAATACATCACCAAACCAACATTGCAAGAGACACTAAAGGGAATGCTTTAAGAAAAAGAAGGAAAAAAGAGAGGGAGAGGAACACAGGTACAAATGAATAAATACCTGTCAATAATAACCTTAAATGTAAATGGATTAAATGCTCCAATTAAAAGACATAGGGTAGTGGAATGGATATGAAAACATGACCCACATATATGCTGTCTACAAAAAACACACCTCAAAACAAAAGATTTACACAGACTGAAAGTGAAGGGATAGAAAAAAGTAATACAAGCAAACGGACATGAAAAAAAAAAGCTAGGGTAGCAATATTAGACAAAACAGGTTTCACAGCAAGGGCCATAAAAAGAGACAAAGAAGGGCATTTCATAATACTTAAGTGAACAATCCATCAAGATTTAACCCTGGTAAACATATCTGCACCCAACATAAAAGCACCCAAATATATAAGGAAAATACTAGAAGACTACAAGAAGGATATCAACAGCAACACACTCATAGTAGGGAACTTTAACACTCCATTATCAACAATAGACAGATCTTTGAAGAAAAGAAACACCAAGAATATTGAAGCATTGAACAACACACTACCAAATGGACTTAACTGATATATATATAGAACTTTTCACCCCAAAGAAGTAAAATATACATTCTTTTCAAACACACCTGGGACATTTTCAAAGACAGACCACATGATAGGACACAAAACAAGCCTCAACAAATTCAAGAAAATTGAAATTATATCAAGCATCTTCTCAGACCACAATGCCTTGAAACTAGAAATCAACCTCAAGGAAAAATATCAAAGACATCCAAACTCATGGAGAATGAATAACATGATATTAAATAATGAATGGGTTAACAATGACATCAAGGAAGAAATCAAGAAGTTCCGGGAAACTATTGATAATGAACACAAAACAGCCCAAAACCTAAGAGACACAGCAAAAGCAATCCTGAGAGGAAAGTTCATAGCAATATAGGCCTACCTGAAAAGGATAGAAGAATCTCAAATAAAAAATCTAACCCTAAAGCCACAAGAACTAGAACAACAACAAGCAAAGTGTACGGCAAAAAAAAAGGAAGGAAATCATCAAGATCAGAGCAGAATTAAATGACATAGAGACTAAACAATCCAAAAAATCAACAAAAGTAGGAGCTGGTTCTTCGAAAAAATAAACAAAATCAACAAGTCTTTAGCCAGGCTTATTGAGAAAAAAAGGAAGAGAACCCAAATAAACAAAATCAGAAATGAAAGAGGAGAAATCACGACTGATACCACAGAAATACAAACAATTGTAAGAAATTACTACAAACAACTGTATGGCAAGAAATTTGACAACCTAGATGAAATGAACAAATTTCTAGAAATATATGATCTTCCAAAACTGAATCAAGAAGAAGCAGAAAGCCTGAACAGACCAATAACAAAGAAGGAAATTGAAACAGTAATCCAAAATCTCCCTGCACACAAAAGCCCTGTACCAGATGGCTTCATGGGTGAATTTTACAAAACATTTAGGGAAGAACTAACTCCTACCCTCCTCAAACTACTCCAAAAAATCCAAGAAGAGAGAAAAATCCCAGACTCTTTCTATGAAGTCAGTATTACCCTAATCCCAAAACCAGGTCAAGACACAACAAAGAAAGAAAACTACAGGCCAATATCAATGATGATCATAGATGCTAAAATCCTCAACAGAATATTGGCAAACCGGATCCAGCAATACTTCAAAAAGATCATACACCACAATCAAGTGGGATTCATCCCAGGGATGCAAGGATGGTATAATATTCGCAAATCAATAAATATAATACATCACCTAAACAAAATGAAAGACAAAAATCACATGATCATATCAACAGATGCAGAAAAAGCATTTGATAAAGTACAACACCCATTTATGGTGAAAACACTCAGCCAAATGGGAATAGAGCGAGCATACCTTAACATAATTAAGGCTATATATGAGAAGTCTGAAGCCAACATCATACTATATGGACAAAAACTGAAAGCATTTCCCCTGAAATCAGGAACTAGACAAGGATGTCCGCTCTCTCCACTTCTATTCAACATAGTGTTGGAAGTCCTAGCCACAGCAATCATACAAAAAAAAAGAAATAAAAAGCATCCAAATTCGGAAAGAAGAAGTAAAACTATCATTATATGCAGATGACATGATAGTATACATAGAAAACCCTATAAACTCCACTAAAAGACTACTAGATATAATAAGTGAATTTGGCAAAATAGTAGGGTACAAAATAAATATACAGAAATCTAAGACATTTCTGTATACCAACAATAAAATATCAAAGACAGAGACAAAAAAGAAAATACCATTTACTATAGCAACAAGAAATATAAAGTACCTAGGAATAAACTTAACCAAAGAGATAAAAGACCTGTACACTGAAAATTACACAACATTGAAGAAAGAAATTAAGGAAGATACAAATAGATGGAAGCAAATACCATGTTCTTGAATGGGAAGAATCAACATCATCAAAATGGCCGTACTACCCAAAGCAATTTACAGATTCAATGCAATCCCTATTAAAATACCAATGACATATTTCACTGACCTAGAACAAATACGCCAAAAATTCATATGGAACCAAAAAAAACCCCGAATAGCAAAAGCAATCTTGAAACAGAAGAACACAGCAGGAGGAATCACGATACCAGAAATCAAACAATACTACAAAGCCACTGTGATCAAAACAGTCTGGTACTGGCATAAGATCAGACATGTAGATCAGTGGAACAGAATAGAGAGCCCAGAAATAAACCCAGGCCTCAAAGGTCAACTAATATTTGATAAAGGAGGAAGGAACATAAAATGGAGTGAAAAGAGTCCCTTTAACAAATGGTGCTGGGAGAACTGGACAGGGACATGCAAAAAAATGAAACGAGACCACCAACTTACACCACACACCAGAATAAACTCAAGATGGATCAAAGACTTAAATGTAAGCCGTGACACCATAAAAGTCCTAGAGGAAAACATAGGCAGGAAAATTTCAGATATGCCACGTAACAGTATCTTCACAGATACATCTCTTAAGGCAAGAGAAATAAAGAAAAAAATAAACAAATGGGACTACATCAAACTAAAGAGTTTCTGCTCAGCAAAAGAAAACATCAGCAAGATGAAAAGGAAACCAACCATATGGGAAAACGTATTTGCCAATGATATCACAGACAGGGGACTGATCTCCAAAATATATAAAGAGCTTATACAACTCAACATCAAGAAAACAAACAACCCAATTAAAAAATGGGCAAAGGACCTGAACAAACACTTCTCCAAAGAGGACATACAGAAGGTCCATAGACACATGAAAAAATGCTCAACATCATTGGTTATCAGAGGGATGCAAATAAAAACCACAATGAAATACCACCTCACACCAGTCAGAATGGCCATCATCAACAAATCAACAAACAACAAATGCTGGCGAGGATGTGGAGAAACGGGAACCCTACTGCACTGTTGGTGGGAATGCAGACTGGTGCAGCCACTGTGGAAAACAGTATGGAATTACCTCAAAAAGCTAAAAATGGAACTGCCTTTTGAACCAGAGATTCTACTGCTAGGATTATACCCAAAAAATCCTAAAACCCTACTTCAAAAGAACTTATGACCCCTATGTTCGTAGCAGCCCTGTTTACAATAGCTAAGTACTGGAAACAACCTAAGTGCCCATCTGTAGATGAGTGGATCAAAAAACTGTGGTACGTTTACACAATGGAATACTATGTAGCAGAAAGAAAGAAGGAACTCCTGCCATTTGTGACAACATGGATGGAACTAGAGAGAATTATGCTTAGTGAAATAAGCCAGGCAAAGAAAGCAAAATACCATATGATATCACCTAATACAGAAAACTAAAGAACAACACAAACAAAAGAACTAAATAGAACAAAGAGCAGAATGGCAGTCAATAGGGGGGAGGGAGGAAGGAGAGAAGGGGGATAAGTAAGGGAAGGGTCTAGTCAAAGAACATGTATAAATGACTCATGGACATGGACAACGGGGAGGGATATGATTCAGGGAGAAGGGGTGGGCTGGGTGGGGGAGAGCAATGGGAGAAAAATGGGACAACTGTAATTGAAAAACCAAAAAAAAAAAAAAGTGGAGATCCAGCAGGGTGAGGACTCCTAGCAAAATTAACAATAAAAAATAAAAAATTTAAGTTTAAAAAGTAGACAATATAAGTCTCTCTTCTAGAAACACACTTCAGAGTTAATTGCTTTTACAGGTTTTGTTTCTATTATGGAGAAACACAAAGTGGGAAATTGAGGAGAAAATAAGTACATCACTGAGAAGAGTGAAAAGAATTTTCTCTATAAAACTGTCCCCAATCTACAGAAGTGCCTATGTTGGAAGATACTTCTCCATGGGTCTCTTGCAAGCAGAGGCACTGTCTTTCCCCCAGACTGTGTTTACAAGGATGTCTCCACAGCAAATAGTCTTGGAAGGGAGAGATAAGGTCTTACTTTGGAGCAAAGCACAGACATGCTTACTGTACATTATAAAAAATCTGCGTTCCTTAACTTGGAGTTTTTCTCTTGTAATACAAGCTACTGCATGTGAGGTGTCCCTTGACCCTCTTCACATTGCCCTATGGGAAACTGGTGCTTAGGGAATCAATGCAAAATAATACTCTAGCTACTGCTATTTCCCTCATCTCCGACCCAGCAGCCTGTCTTCTGCCAGCATCCACGACAGCGGGAAAGTTAACTTGTTGGCCTGTGGATCCTTCAGTTCCTGACACATATTTTTGAGAACATGTTTCTTTAAAGCAATTTTTAACCACAAACTGTTGATTTTTCTCACCTCTACCACTCCGACCACTGGCTTATCAACCAACTGCTCTTTAGCACCTGCCATAAATTTTCTCCACTTGCAACCAATAGAGAAAACTGCCCCTGTCACCAATTTTACAGAATTCCTAAAATATATACATACATTGTTCCCCTTCTGAGGAAAATGAAACCTTACTCTCTGCAAAGACCATGCTATCTTCATGGAGAAAAATAAGTGAGGCCAAGCTCTAAGAGAGTGAAAAATCAAGCACCTGGAAAATGTACAGCAAAAGCACATCCAGCAAAAGAATCCATAGGAGAGGGGAAAATGGAATAAAAAAATGCATCTACATTCCAAGGTCAGGGTCCCAGAAGTGAACAATCCACCCCTCTGTCCCTAAGCATTAGAATGGAAATGCTGACATTCAATTAATTCAGAAAAGGAAAATCAATCTCTCCCACAGATTGCGCAGTGGACAGCCATGTAAGTGGACAGCCATTTCCAGGTTTACTGGCAGGCAAGTTACAGCAGGGCCTTTGGGGATCTGTCCTGTGTCTCATCTTCCATCTGGAAAGACAGCTGGTATGATTTTCAGAATAATGCCCTCTGAGATGAAGGAAATGACCTTAGGCTGCAGCAGGACAATAGTTGGCTAGGAAAAAATCATTGATAAGGACAGTAAGCCCAGACATACAACTTTAAAGTGACTGAATTTGTAAGTCTTTACCATTGCGATTAATTCTCACTTGCTGGGATGAAACCACTTTAAGGCTCAAACACAAAGTGACCTCTCTGAGTGCTTTGGAAGGGAAAAATGTGCAAGAGAAGAACACATGGAAACTTACCCAATAGTCGGGCTGATGTTGTGGTCAAAGTGATCCTGGACAAATCGACACACGATGCTTGATTTCCCAACCCCGGTGTCCTGGAAAAGAATGAGTATACAACCATAAGACAAAGGGTACCAATTATGACCTAGTGCAAATATAGAACCAGAGGACAGGAGAGGTCATTTCAGGTTAATAGTTGGGGGGTAGTATATTGTCTTCTTTTTCTCACCAATACTTTCTACAATGAAATTGTATTGCTTTCATAGAAAGAAGAGTATGGTAAAAATAAGTTTTAGAAATAGGTTCTACATATATACAATAATAAACTAGAATTGGTATGTCCATAATACATGTATTTCCAGAAACTTGAAAATTTTTAGAGAAGTCTAAAGAATTAAGGCAACTCTGTTTTGATATAGACAGAATTGATTTTGTTCAAAACCTTAGCACTCAAAAAAATATGTGATCTATTTTTCTAGGTATCACACTCTGAGACCTATGAATTCTAACTTCTGTATTTCTAACATTTGCTCTTTAGAATCTGATGTCTGCATAATAATCTCCAGTTTTGCATCTCAGCTCTTTCTCTGTTAAATAATTCGTTAAAGCTAATTATGGTAGATGTCCAGTTATACACTGGAAATCAAACACATGTGCTTCTATCTATCCCCTCCCTTCCAAAACCCTTGCAAAATGGCTTAAGGAATAAAATATGCAAATATCGTATCGTATCGGCAGCCGTCCGTCTCGAGAGACGATGGTGTAGCTTCTTAAGAGTCTATCTGCACCGCCGAGAATGGTTGTGCAGTCCGACTCGGAAGTGACACGGTATCTGTCTCCTCCCGTGTTGGATCGACATCTTGCGATGACGCTGGAGTGTGCTCTCCAGTGAAGCTGAAGCTACAGAGCCTGGGCAGGGTGATATGGAGGGTCTGCTGTTGCCCATGCAGCAGACCCCCCCTCTCTTTGCAGCTGAAGGGTCCAAGGGAAAGACGGAGTCAATACAGCTTGGCTTCAGGTGCGCCGCAGGAGTTGCCGGTGTTGACTACAACGTCAAATGCAAATATACAAGGTCAAAAAGAAGAGATAACACCAGACCAGTGACACCAACAAAAAGTACTTGGCTGAATGGTCACTGAGAAAGAAGAGCTAGAGCCGTAGGTGTCTGCAGGGAGGAAAGCCAATGAGAAGAAAGTCAATTCATGCCATAGAATCCTAAACACATCAAGAAGGGAAAGAGCAGGCTGAAATCAGCATCAGTGAAAGGTTCACACAAACATATACTTAGCGCCCCAGGCCACATAACCTGGGGACAGACCCTCCTATATAGTCCAGAAGATGGGAATCTGACTCTCCAGGAAACCTGCACTAGACAGGGGTTGGGCTTGGGGACCAGAATCAGCTTGCGGGGCACCCAGTGTTATTCCCGAGCCCTGTGCAAGGCCAGACAGAAGAGGTGAGGATTCACATCTGGGTAAAAGGAAAAGCTCTGCTGATCCTGATCCTTGGAGTCTCCCAACTAAAGGTCATATGTGCACCAGTCAACAAGCCCCTGTGCAAACAAAGCATTTGGTAAATACTTGAATTTTGTGAAAAGAAACTATCAGTTAAGAAATACAACACATTTATACCCACACAAAAAAGCAGGATGCTCACTTAGAAAGTAAGGCTGATCTCACTCTCAGAAATTAAAAAGATAATGGTAGAAATGGAAATTTCAAAGAAAGAGGTACAAAATAAAGTTGGAAGATTGTCCAAAACGGAGAACAAAATAGTTGCCAATAACTATCTTCTGAGAAGGGTGACAAGGCCAGAGGATGTGAGGTTTGCAGACTATCAACACAGAAGTCTTGTCAAAATGTGCTTATCTGAAAGGATCATGGAGATATTTTGAGATATATAAATGATAGGGAAATGAGATATATGTAGCCCAAAAAGAAAAAAAAAAACATAGTGAATACAGTTTTCTTATATTAAAGGTATAACTTTAAAAGCCTAAATATCAAGAAGAAAATGTTGAAACTAAGAGAAATGTATTTTTCTTTAGACACTGAAATATGAAATGAGATTTGAAATACCAATTGGAAAACTGAATTATTTTTACGCCTTCTTGCTCCTATGCTTAGGAGACAATTCCAGTAAACCTGGAGGAAGAAGGGCATTGGCTGATGATATTCATCAGAAAATCATTCTCCAGCAGGTCTCCCATTCCAATGAGAATGGCCTTCATGGGTTCTGAGCCTTAACAAAACAATTGCACCAAAGTTGTTTATTTGCAGTGTGCAGATCAATGTGCAGAGTTCAGAAAGGAGACAACAGAATTAAAACTTCAGCTCCTCAGATTCCAAATCGATGCCGTTGCTATTTCTGAGCTGCACCCTCAATATGGATTCCGGCTAATGTTCCCTGTAGTCCTCCAAATCACATTCAGTTCCTTTCATCTCAATTGCTTTTAAAACTCCCTGTGGATGAGCAAATCCTGGCCTTCCTTTGGTTCATGCAACCCCACAGAAATAGAAGAACTGCTCTGCCCTACCTTTGAAGACCAAAAAAAAAAAAAAAGCACTTTTTCTAAAGTGAACCATTTTCTGCAAACTGCTGTATTGGCTGGGTGGGGACCTCTTGCCAACGCTGACCACACTGATTTTTATGTCACCAAACTCATGGGGTACACCACCCCCCATGTATACAGCTTTCAAATTTATTATCCCATGAGGAATGCTAAATGATTCATCTCTGGCCTCTCTGCACCCACTGAAGCCATTTCCACAATGGGAAGGCAGATTAATGCAAGGGTCTGTCTTTTCCCCCTCCAGACCTCTCAATCATAGTTTAGGAATTCGTTCTTGGTGCTCGTCTATTCATCTATTCCAGCAATCAAGCATTAAGTGCTACCTTCCACATGCCAACAGTAGGTAAGCCCTGGCCAATGGGAGATAACATGACCCTTCATGGCCCATCTCTGGCTTCCTAATCTCACATCCCAGTGAGAACAGCTTTCACAGGTTCTGAGCCATAATAAAACAACAGCACTAAAAGCCATTTATCTGCAGTGTGCAGATTAATGTGCAGAGTTCAGAGTTCTACAACCATGAAAGGTGCATGACAGAGGTAAGTGCCCGCACGCAGTGGTGAGCAGGGCCGCTCTGCCTATGGCTAATCCACTGTTCAGAGCTCAGAAGACAAATCCTTACCTCCCAGCTTTGTTCCTTTTTGACCTTCCTTGGTGTCCTTTCAGCTTAGCTCAGGCTCACCCTACTTTCAAGCTGAGAAAACTGTCCCTCTGAAATGCTTCTAGTTCATACTAGGCTAGAGAGGCCCTCCCCCATTGGAAGCAACATGGCACTTACTCTGTGCGTGGCCTTGTGTACAAGGGCTTGGATACATTATGTGTTTTCACAATCAGGACTCTGCTCTAGGAAGCACATTTTGGAGTCTATCCATTCACTCTGCGCAAGGGCTCTGCTCAAACAATGGGCTCCAAATCCCCCAAATAGCCCAATGTCTCCTGCAAAGGAGACCCTCAAAATGCCCTTGAAGATGAAAAATTCAAAAGCCATCTTATTCATTTCTACTCATCATCTTCAATAGATAACTCAAGCTAAAACACTGGCTTTTCTGAATAGTTAAAGCAGCACACTTGCTCAAATTTGGATTTAACAACTAATTCTTCCAGCAAATATACTGTTTCTTTTCTTTTTACATTTTAACTCTCAACATTTCTCTTATTCGCTTATACATTTGATAGGAAAAAAATACAGGACAAAAGGATAGGCAAACTTTGAGTTTGCCTCAGGAAAGAAACTATAGAGAACGGCCTCAAATAATCTCTGGTCAATGCCTTTGTGACAGCTCAAGAAATGACCTCAAGAGCCTCCTTCTCCCAGGACCACTGCCGTTCCCCAGCTGGCCACGAGGGGAAGGCCCTGCTCCAGAACTGCTGAGCAGAGCCCAGAGCCAGGACGCTGAGCAATTTTCATGAATCACTTAGCTTTGTGATTTCCTTTTCCTGAAGGAACCTCATCAGACGGTGACAAACACACAAGAGGAATATGTTGGTGAGTCATGGCTATCACACAGGAATACATAAAGGTTTAAAGCAGGAAGAGAAGAAAGCCTACTGCGTGAATAAAGGAATCTGTGAAGAAAGAGGAAGGAGGAGAGAGGAGGATCATGGCTGTCCACCATTCTTTGAAAGCTACTTTATTTTTAGAGGACTCACACCAAAGGAAGGAAGCTCCACTATGCATCTATTTTTCCATTCCACAAAAGTATCATAGTCCATCTTGTCCAATCTCCTAGTTTTGCAAAAGAGGAAGCTGTGTGACTTCCTCAAGATCACACAGCTGGCCAGTGGAGTAAGAACCAAATTTTCTGAGTCCCGGTGAAAACCTCTTAAGGTTCTGACCAAGTTAAATTGCCTCCGGCCAAATGTAAATTTCCTCAAAGAAAAAAGTCCATTTTCTAGAACTCACAAAAAATACTTTTATTACTGCTTTCCAGTTTTACTTTCCATAGAAGCATCATGTGTTCCCAAGATATAGTTCCTGGGCTCTCTCTCGCTCTCTCTCTCTCTCTCTCTCTCTCTCTCTCTCTCTTTTTTCTTTCTTTCCTTCCTTCCTTCCTTCCTTCCTTCCCTTTCTTTTTCTTTTTTTTTTTTTTGTGTGTGTGTATGCCTATAATGCAGAGGACATACTATCAAGTACTGGGAAGGTAGTAGAATAAAACCAATTCTGATTCCATAGTAAAGTTTGGTCAGATCCTACCTCAGAGATAACAAGTGTTACACTGTATTCTCTATAAAGTTGATGTCAGATGCATTCTGAGGACTAGCAATTGATCCCATCTACTTACTGGTCACTGAATCTCTCATAATATTCCTCCCATATACATTATTATTTGGACTATTAATACAGTTCCCTAAGAACAATTACTTACTCTGACATGACAATTTCTGCTTTTGGCTTCTGCCACATAAAATTCTAAGCATTACCTGATTCACTCCTGGACTACTGCAACAGGCTTCTGGTAGGTGTTCCCACCTCTCAAGATAAAAAATAGTAAATCTTAGGCAGATCCATCACTGCTACTTAATCCTCTCTAATGAAAGATATCACTAACCAGTTCAGGACATGATATTTCATTGAACCTGAAAAGGCCTCAAAATCCTTTCAATCCAGCTCTTCAGAGAATCACTACAACTGGATTAAGGTGGGTTCTCAGAACAAATGGCAGTCCTCTCCCATCGCTGACTGTTCCCAACAGTCAACACACTCCTACCAACTCCTCCACTCCAACCTCACTACATGCTGCTCTGCAGCTGCTTTGGACATCTTTATAGGTGGTAAGGTTGTGGGGAAAACTAGGAATATACATTGTTGATATCATAAATCAACATTCTTCTTACGAAAAGGAAATTATAAACCATAACAAGACATACAGTCACAGGAACTCCATTCCTAAGTCTGTAAGTAAAAGAAGGAAAAAAATGAGCACAGAAAAGTTTATTGAAGTATTATTTCTAGAAATTAGAAATGGCCTAAAAATAACTATAAATTAAATAAACTGTGGCATAAACAGTAATCTTTTAAGCTTCATTTCATAACTATCAAAATGTAAAAGGCAGAATACAATTTGTCATGGAAATGATAAATCCAGTATCTGGTCTAGGAGTCAGAGAACCCATGTCGCAAGAAGTTTTGCATTTATTTATTTATTTCATTAAGACATCCATTTACTTGTTTAGACTTTAAACTCTGCATGCTTCTAAAAAGTCTTAAGTGTCCTACATGCTGCTGTTAAGAGTTAAATTAGGATTTTAGGAGCACTGTAGAGGCCAGCCAGATCTTGTAGGTGGAGAAAAACAAGATAAGGAGAGAAAGAGGCAGAACCAACGAATGGCAAATGGTTTGCTCTTCTGACCCAAAGATGAGGGAAGCCAAGAGCACTACAAAGTCTGACCCAGTGGAGTAAAAGTCTTGTCAAGGGTTCTGCCTTGTGTGGAGCCAGACTCTAAACAGATGCAGGAGCACCTGGTAACTAGGGCCAGTGCCACGCACACCTGGGTACTTGTTCCACTTTGGGGAAGATGGAGGAGAAATCTGGAGGAAGTATGTACTATTGTTAAAGAGAAGGAGGTCATGAGGGAAAGAATTTCTATTTCCTGTATCTGCAGGGCACTGCAACCTAGGGCTTCATCATCACACCCATGTCAGAAGGCCAGATCCCAGCCATCCAGGCTAGTAAAACCAAGGGTCCTTACGTCTTTGATTAAGATTAACTTTAAATCCTAGCTCTAGAGGTCTCCGCTCTCCCTCAATACATATATACACGTATATACGTATAGAGTCATATATATACACATACCCCTCAGAGACCTAGCCTGTCCCCGGGATAACCAGCAACCCCCAAGGCAGCAAACAGTAGCCTGGACCTGACTAATGGTCACACAGTCTAGGTTAAAGACAGGATCTTGACCTAAGTTATATTTCAGTTTCTGCGCTCTAAGATGAAGTGACCCCTAGCTACTTTTCTATGAAACCAATTAGAGGGTCACCAGAAAAGACTTCAAAACAGTCTTCAACACCTGAAGAAATTATTTTTTACTTTACCTTGCCTCCAACCAGTCAGCTCCCAGAAACCCCTAATCCACAGTGCCTTGTGATTTTGACCCATATAATCTGTAATCTACACATCAGCTACACTACATTAAGCTTTTAGCATCAGCTTCCCGTTCTCCCGGGTGGCACCATTGATAATAAAATACCCAATCCTTCTCCACTACAATTCTCAGTGTTTAGTGTTTGGCTCTGCCAGCACTAGATGCATAAACTCTTTCTGTTCTATAACACCAGTGCTCCTCAATGGCACCACCAGCCCCAAACTTGGGCCGACCCAGAACAGGAGTCAACACAAAGAAATATGCCTCTGTCGGGCTCAGGAATCAAATCTGGGAAGTTCTGCAGTATGCATCTAGAGGTTTCAAAGAAATCCCACAGAAGTACAGCACAAATTCCATATGAACCCACCAAGCCTTTTTTAAAGCTTTGGCCAAGGGGGAGAAGGCACACATACCCTTTCCATTTCTCTGCACTGGAATTATAACAAAGCAACTATGGAAAACCCCAATCACACACACCCTTTATAAGTCAAAGGCCACTGTTTCTGAGGAAACTAAATTGACTGAACTAGGACTCAAGGTCAGACAGTGCACATCACTCCCAGAGCTTCCAATGTGCTCCCTGGAGGTCTCCAATGCATCACTCTGATTCTAGTGTCTGCAACTCCCTTTCCACAGGAGGACTGAAATACTTTGTTCCTGGATGCCATTCAAGGGTATACTGAAATGATAGATGTAATAGGCTTCTTGGCCTTTGAACCCTAAATAGCGTCTTGCTGGTATAATTCCTATGCATCCCCAGCACTTTTTACCTGATTCTTTAGCAGTGAAAAGGGTTCAATATTTATAAATCTCAGGAACCACTACCAAAATAAAAAGTGCCATAAAAGCAAAAAACATAATTAAACTCAAGTCCATAATATGTCTGTTTTATTACCACACATTCTATCAGATTTTCTCTGGTGGTGGCAAGACCTCTATCCAGGAAGAGTAAATCTCAGCCTTCACATTATGTTCTAGGGAAAAATGACCTAACAATGCAGTAAAATCCAAATCTAGGCATTTTACTGTGTTTAGGAAATCATACCACAGAATTATTTGGGAGAAACACAACAGAAATAATAAGCTCTTGCGCATTCCCAGAAACAACTCTGTAATTTCTCTTGTCAGAGTACTTTTGAAACATATCAATGGTACATATTATAATAAATGTCTTAAATCCATTTCCAAAGGGGAACTAACTACATGTATGACAAAAATGGAACTGAACTGTCTCACTAAAAAAGGTGGGTCTGAGAGTCATTAAGATTTTGTTTTCTCTACCTCATGGGAGAAAAATACAGCTTACAGACCTAATTTTAAGTATATAAATAGCATTAACGAATTTAAGCATCTATGCCCCATGGGCACTAGTGAACATAGCTTAGAAATTCCACAATCCTTTAAATGTATATAAAAATAATCTGAAGTCCACATACAGAGAATAAGGTGCAAAACTGACCAGGAGAGATAGGAGGAAAAAATCATACTAGAAAATATGAAGAAGTAAGTAGAAATGAAGAGCATGAGAGCACAGAAAAAAAGAGATGATTAGATGGTTCAAAAGGAAACAGATACATACTCACTTTATTCACTCAGTCCTCACCACAACCCTTTGTGAAGGGGAGGACAGAAACCACTGTCCACATTTCCCACATACGGCAACTGTCAGTCTTAAAGTGTATGTGAATTGCCTGCCATCCTATAAAATAGTAGAAGCATAACCAAGATTCAGACTTCCCTTTCCCCATAACCAGCACTGTGTTTGCCAGCCAAACCCTCTCTCTCCAGAGAACATGCATCCATCTATACATTCACTTATTTATTCAGTGCCTGTGCAGTCAGCAATATGCAAGGATAAGAGATCAGAAGATAAAGCCCTGATTCCTGCAGGCAGGATACTTACACATCAGACTTAAACTTTATAAAGGAATCAGACAGCAGGTTAGTTAGAGTAAGGGTGACTGAGATCATTGTATAGGTAATCATCAATATATTAACCGGATAGTTGACGGCTGTGTTCCAAAAGTGCATTTGTTAGCTAATCATTTGAAATTTGAATATGCATTTTTCCTTTGAAGTATCACTGCAAATGAATAATGATTGTTTCTCAAACTTACACTGAACTGTACTCTACACGGAAGAACCCAATACCCATGTATATCATTGTTTCCATAGAAAATTCACTCCAATTTCACACTGGGAATTTCAGGCAGTGGGAATCAGACTCTTAGGCCTTTAGTACAATCTTGGGGGAGCAAATGGTCTTGTAAATTTGGACTCCAGTAATATTGCCAATAGAGCAGGAATGATCAAAATAATAATAAGAGCAATGACAAAAGCTGATATTTACTGAGAACATAAAAAGTTCCAGGCACCCAGCTAGGCATTTTATATGGAAAAGCATCAGCTATTACTCTTCAAGGATTGCTTCTGCTCCATTATATCTCTTCTATCCTTCTGGGACTCCAATTATGCCTATATTAATCTTTTACACCATATATATCTTTTATATTCATTTTTCATTTTTCATCTTTTTGTCTGAGTTTCAGTTTGGAGATTTTTTTCTAAGCTATTTTCTAGTTCTTCTTATAACTGTATCTAATGTGAGAGTAATCCCATTTTTTGATTTCTTAATATCAATTATTATATTTCTTCTGTTGTGAAATTTTTCATTTTATAGTTTTCAGTTGCTTGCCAAACTTTGACATCCTGAGTTATATTTCCTTAAACATATTAAACACATATATTTTAAAGTTCATGTCTGATATTTCATTCCATTATCTAGGTCCTCTGTGGGTCTGTTTCCATTATCTTCGAAGAGGTTTTCAGTCATGTTGGCTTGTCTCCAATTGACACCAATTGTTTGGTGGTGTCTAATTAAGTCTTAGCAACATCACTCTAGAGGAGGAAACCCAAGCAATTTGTCTAAGGACATGGGTGTCAAAGCTAAGACTCCACTCAACATCTTCTCTGACTCTTAGATAAGTGTTTAAAAAGAGTAAATGGCCTTGCTTCTGGGACGTCATCCATCCCAAAGAAACTAATGCAAGTAAGAAAATTATTATAATATTTAAAAATACTGTTGCTTTCTACTGTTGTAAAATTATTCCAGATTTGACAGATCTCATAGATTCCAAAGTTCAGCAGTATTCCAGCCATGGAGTGCTCTGGTCCCAATGGCAGGGTGAGTTCTTGGCCTTGCTGACGACAAAGAAATGTCCTAGGAGCTAAAGTCACTGATATATCTATCGGGAATGAGAAAAGATAAGTGCCAGAGGCTCCATCCCTCTCCTCTCTCTACCTCTGAAAGAAATCCTCATGGTCACCATTTCTCCACCTGCTTTAATTCTCAGATAAGTTAAAGGAAAAAAAAAAAAAAAGAAGAACGAAGACACTTCTTAAATGGAGAAGAGGAAAGTTCATAACTCCTTCACTTCCGTTATTCTTCTAATAGCCTTCACTGCCTCTCTGCATTCTCAGAGAGCAATGTGTCCCAATATGCAAACTCTGTGCAGCTAAGCAGAAAATTCAGTTTATGAAATGAGTCCTAGGACATATGACCTTACTGTTAAAAAAAAAAAAATGTACACCATTTTTTATTTAAATCACACTTCCTGCCAAAGGAACCAATTGTTCTTATGCCACCTTATTTCCTCACAAGTACTATATGTAGGGGCTCGGTTGGGTAAGATGGGTCACTAGACAAATGACAAAGAAACAGGCTCTCCTTGTCCTAGAGAGAAAACTCACTGACTCCATGAAATACCCAGCCTACATTGGCACCAAGCTCCAAATGTTGGATTTCATTATGTTCTGTAATTTTTTAAACAAAACCTTCAATATTCAGTATTCCTGAGTTGCAGATCTAGCAACTAAGGATAAATAATTATTGTATTGCAGTAGGCAGCTTCTAAAATGGTTGCTAATGAGCCCCTACATGTGGCCTGGACCTAATGACTTGCTCCTAAAAAACAGAATATGGCCAAAGTGATAAATGTCACTACCAAGGTCAGGTCATAAAATATTGTGAATGCCCTTTTTCTCACACTCCTACTTGCCCTCCCTCACTAGCTTGCTCTAATGAAGCAAGCAGCCATGCATGGGGAACCAGGAAGCAAAGAACTGAGAGAGGCTCCAGCCAATAGCCAGCAGGCCTCAGTGCACACCTACAACAGGCTTTTAGCAACTGCTTCCTGCCAGCAACCACCAAGGAAGTTGGAAGCATACATACCCTGCCCTAGTTCCATTAAAAGGTGATGGCAGCCCCAGCCAACACCTGATTGTAGGCTTATAAGAGACCCTAAGCTGGAGGACCCATGAAGCTATGCCCACAAAACCATGAGATAATAAGTGCATTTTGTTTTAAGCCATGTAATTGACAACATAATATTACTTTCAGATATACAACATAATAATTCTAAGCCAGTAAATTTGGGGGCAACTTCTTACACAACAACAAATAAGTATTACAGATGTATGGATAACATTTACTATAAATCACTGACTTAGAACCAATTTTATTTAATCAATACAACAACCCTAGTGAAGTAGGGTTATCCCCATTTTGCAGAATACGAAATTAAGTTTGAGGGCAAGTCAGTAGTGTGAGAGGTTGGCCTTCAATGAGGGCCAAGTTGTATAGGACCCACAAGGCTCTGCCCTGAGAGCAGCGATTCTGAATATTCCTAGAGAAGTCCACTCTCAGGTCCATGAGAAAGGAAAGATACATACTGCTTTAACTGGAAAAGAAACAACAACCCTATTTAGAGCAGTTTAAGCACTGAAAAGCAATAATTCAGTCTTAAGGGTAAAGCTCAGAAAAGATACCACAGCTCCAGGAACAGAAAACAAAGAACTGGAGACTTCAGAATTTGCTATTAAGATCTCATCATAGACATTTCAGAGTTGCTTTGAGTAACCATTCACACAGCTCCCTGTGAAGTGTTGTGCCGTTTTATTCAGTGCCTTTTCATCTCATTAGAAACATTCTCTTTCATTTGCTGTCATTTGCACACTGTGAATCAACAGGGAATTCAACCTCAGTGATTGGGCGGTTTTGGTTCCTCCTACCTCACCTCCTCCCCTCACACATCAAACATGAACCTTAGGAACTGGAACAGGACATTTTAGGGGAAATGTAGGAATGTTCTCCCATCCAGCAGTTGGGCCATGGCCAGGATGGTGATGCCTGAACCTGAACACATGGAGAACACACTGGGGAGCTCGGTTCCTCCTCTTGGATTTAGATAATCATATTAACACACCTCAAAAGGCTGTTCTAAAGAACAACTCATTAAATTGACCCTACACATCAGTGGAAAAAATGTGGAATAGCAAAGTCTTAAATGAAGTGAAACCAGAAAAGCTGATGTTCATACCTCCTGTCATCTACCAGAACCAATAAGCAGAAACAGGGATTGAATGTTTATGGCACTTTATTCAGATGGTTGGTGATCTGAGAAGATGGTGGGTTTGTACCCTAACAGACCATCTTGAATTCCATTTTAAATGGACCCTTTTTATATGGAGACGAAAAGTGCAGGTAAGGGGTTTGGAATTCAGGGAAAAGTTTAATCAGATAAAAGCTGCAGCATTCTTTCATCTGTGTCCTGGGTGGTGGTCTTTATCTGTGCTCTGGGGGTGGTCTTTATCTATGTCCTAAGCAGTGGTCATCTCACCCTGGAGTACAATGGTTCAGATACCATCTTGACTGCTTGCAGTCCTCCTGAGGCACAAAGATGGAACTGCTTACGGTCTCCTGGAGTCAAGGTGGATCATACCTTCAGTTCCTGGAACAACAGCTTTTTACAAACACTGATTACTAAACTTATTAGCTATTACCTGAAACTAAAATGTTTCCATCATTTGATTCCCTCATCAGAAAGACAAGGAAAACAACAATCCAACAATTTACCTGCCCTCATACCCCCTGAGAATATGTGTATTGGGACACATATTCAGGTAATGCTCCCCCTTCTCACCGTGCTCTTCCCCTTCAGCCAGGGGTCTTCTGAGCAGACACAATCCTGATAAATGACATATCAACAGCACCCAAAGATCACTGGGAATTTGCTCCTTATTAAAATCTAATGGCACTTCTGTTATTTCTGTACTACCATAAACAGTATGAACCAAAAAAGGGCTATGTAAACAAACCTGACAAGTTCAGTGATCAAAAGTAACAGGATGATCCAATCATAAATCCTAACTGGGCAAGTTAGGTGGGTAATTCCGCCCTGGTAAAAGGTTAATCTGCCTTAAGGGAGCCCTGTCCATTGTTCCTGTGAATCTAAGATGACATACCTTTGAAATGCCAGAGTAATATTTGTCAGACCCCTCAGAGGTGTAACCACCCTTCACAGGAGCACATGCACCAAAATTCCTCATTATCTTGTCGCCCTCATACCACCTCTGTTTACTGTAAATGTTAACTATCCTGTACCACCAATGTAAAAAAAAAAGTCCATTTTTCTTTTTATCCCATCCCAGAGATATCTCCTCTTTGCTTTCTCCCACCTCCTTAATCTACCACCAGTAGATTTCATGTACCTCCCTTACATTTTCTCCTTAGATTCTTTTTTTTTCCTTTATTTTTTTTATTTTTTTAAGTATATTTTATTGATTATATTGTTACAATAGTTCCAATTTTTTCCCCTTTGCTCCCCTCCGCCCAGCACCCCCCTTCCCCAACAATCCCCTCCCCAAGTCCATGCCCATTGGTCATACATACAAGCTCTCCTGCCTCACCCTTTCATATATTCTTCTTCTTCTTTTTTTAAATAATTAATTAGTTAAATATTTTAACAATAAAAAATAACAATCCCTCCCTCTCAGACTTAAGACCCTTTACAATCTTATAAAGGACAATGGACGAAGGTCTCGAGCTCCTCTAGCTGCTTCAAGCTGGACATGGTCATCGTCCTACATACCCTTGGGTCAAGAAATCCCTAATAAGAGTGGGGGTGTGGAGGGGAGGGTGGCCTTCCCACAAGGGGAAGGATCGTGCAGACTCCAGGTTGGTTGGCTGTCTCTGGACAACGGCATGCTTGGTTTAACAGGCTGGCATCCTTGTTGTATTCTGGGGGCAACAGGGTTAAAGGACATCATTCAATCCGTAACCACTAGATGACAAAAGACAGGTATTAATTTTTCAATGTTCCACATTAGGGAAAAGAAGGGCTTCTTTGGAGGAAGGTATGCCAGGTACATCTCACCTGTACAAAACCCTTTTGCCCATTATACTTAGTTTGGACTGAGGGAAATATTTTAGGTTTCCTCCCTCTCAGGCCTCTGGGCTCTTTCTGTCCAAGCCATTAGGATAGAAAAGAGAAACCAGTTTTAAAGTGAAGCCCACAGACCACTTCGTTCTTCACCAACCCAGCCACTTAGTTCAGCCAAACCATTGAGTCTCAGAAGGCAGCAATGCAGACAGGATTAAGTGAGGCCTATACATACAGACAATCACTCAGGTAATGAGATCGTAGGTTTATGCCCTTTGAAAACAGAAAACACATGTTAATTTATGTAACATAACCCACATACAAGTCTCTAAATCTGTAGGACTGTCTTATCGGAAAGACATCAGTTGCAAGGCATTTGACATTCTTCTTGTCTGTAAATTAAACATCTGTGATAATGCCACAGACATAGTTTAACTTTCAAATGAAAACAAATTTTGAATGAAAAGAAACTTTAAAGACGGTTAGCTGCACTACTTTATAGTCTACCACTGGGCATTGTGATCCTCCTTGAATCGTGATTTTTCTCCCTAAGATTACCCTCCTTGTCATTAAAGGGAATGCATTAAGTTCATTTTTAATTTATCCTGTTCATTTGCATAAACACAACAAGAGCAGCAAATGATCACTTATGATCTTTAGTTCTGCTTTGCTGGAACTTACGCAAGGAACATTTAGGGTGACCTTCAGTATGCCCTTCAGGGCACAGAAGCTGAGCCACATACCTGGCATTCAGCCTTGCCTGCACACACCTGTCTTTTCCAGGTCCTCCTGGTTTTCCATTGTGCCTTAAGGTCCCTTCTAGCCATCTTTCAGGAAAACAACCTTCATTCCTTCCCTGGAAAGATTGCTATGGACCGCTCATCCATCCAAGGTACCAGGCCTTTTATCTCATGGACTTTTATTACCTTTGAAAGTCAGTCCCAGTTGCTCAGGGCTTTTTGGTAACAACCAAAGCCCAAGCATGTCTCCTTTAGGCATGACATTCCATTCAAAGTCTTAGTTTAAAAAAAAAAACAAAAAAAAAACCTCTATTGACAACTGGTCTTATTAGTTTTATGCAAAGAAACTTAGGTCATTACTTACTTCTTTAGAATGCCAAATTCTGGAGGGATCAGATAGGGAGAAAATATATACAGTGTGAAGGAAAATCCTTATCCTTCTAATATTCACTGAACTTGCATTTCTATTCTTTATATATATTTTTTTCCCACCACTAAAAATTTTTCTGTTTGTTTGTTTTTCCATTACAGTTGTCTCACTTTTTTCCCCCTCTTGCTTCCCTGCACCCTGCCCCCCCTTATTCCACATTCAGTCTCCACCCAGTTGTCCATGTCCATGGGTCATTTATACATGTTCTTTGACTAGACCCTTCCCTTTCTTACCACCTCTCTCCCTCTCATCTCCCCCTTTGTTACTGTTAGTTTATTCCTTGTTTACATACCTCTGGTTCAATTTTGCTCATTTGTTTGTGTTGTTCATTAGTTTCCTGTAACAGGTGATAGCATAAGGTAATTTTCTTTTGTTGCCTGGCTTATTTCGCTAAGCATAATTCTCTCTAGTTCCAATCATGTTGTTGCAAATGGTAGAAGTTCCTTCTTTCTTTCAGTACTTATTCATTGTCATTTTCCCCCTTTGTACTCGTGTTCCTCTCTGTCTCTCTCTGTTTCTTCATCTTCTTAAAGCAGACCCTTTAGCATCTCTTGCAATGCTGGTTTGGTGGAGATGTATTCTTTTAGCCTTCTTTTGTCTTGGAAACTCCTTATTTCACCTTCCATTTTGAATGAGAGCCGTGCTGGGTAGAGTATTCTTGGTTGTAGGCCTTTGTTTTTCATTACTTGGAATATATTTTGCCATTCCCTTCTGGCTTGTAGTGTTTCTGCTGAGAAATCTGATGATAGCCTTATTGGAGCTCCCTTGTATGTTATTAGTTGTTTCTCTCTTGCTTCTTTTAGGATTCTCTCTTTGTCTTTGAATGTTGGCATTTTAATTATGATGTGTCTTGAAGTGGGCCTGTTGCGGTTCATCTTCATTGGGACCCTCTGTGCTTCCTGGACTTGCATGATTCTTTCTCTCTTCATGTTAGGGAAGTTTTCTGTCATTAGTTTTTCAAAGAGGTTTTCTATTCCTTGATCTTCTTCTTCTCCTTCTGGAATTCCTATGATACGGATATTATTACGTTTCATGTTGTCCTGCAGCTGTCTTAGAGCCTCTTCAGTCTTGTTCAGTCTTTTTTCATTTCGTTGCACTGTCTGTGAGTTTTTGTCTACATTGTCCTCCAGCTCGCTGATCCGATCTTCTGCTTCCTCTAGCCTGTTTTTAATTCCTTCTACTGTGTTCTTCAATTCAGAGATCATATTCTTCATTTCCTCCTGGCTCTTATTGATAGCTTCCATGTCCTTTTTGATGCTGGTATAATTCTCAGTAAGTTCCTTATAGTTCTTCTGGAGTTCACTGTAGTTTTTCTGGAGTTCTTTGTAGTTTCCGCTGAGCTCATTGAGCTTCTCCATAATCCATGCTTTCAATTCCATATCTGATAGTTTGCTCCCCTCTATTTCATTTAGCACTCTTTCTGGGGACTCTACCTTTCCTTTCAATGGGGGGTTGTTTCTCTGTCTCCCCATTTTTGTGACTCCTATTGTTTGTTGGTGCTTCTTAGAATCTCTCCTTAGATTCTAAGTGTATAAAATGAACTGCAACTTCCATTCTCTAGAGCATTTTCTCAATTCATTGAGATCTTGCTTCCAGGCATATCTTCAGTTTGGATCTAATAAACTCTTCAAATTTCTTTCCTGTAAGTTTGGATCTTCTCGCACAGACAACAGGCAAAAGTACTTTCTTTCAAGTGTGAGGCAAGACTGAACTGAAAGAACTCTGGGACTAAAATGGGGAGGCAACATCTCACTCCAGCCTCTCCTCTGTCTCCACCAGCCAATCGACCTCACATAAGCACACTGCTCTTTAGTCCTGTTACCACATCTGTAGGATGAAGGTCAGAAATACATCATAGACATCAGACACCCAATATCCCCCCAAATTATATGTAAACCTTTGATAGGCAAGTTTTTCTGGTGAGAAGGGCCTTCATCAGATTCTCAGTGTCACCCATGACCTAAATATTTTTAATCCACTGAAAACATAAGATTCCTTTAGGGTTCTTCCATTCTAAGAAGCTGAGGGGACACATTTCTGGCCTCCTTCCTAATCTCTGAATGCCTATGAACACTGGAAAAGACAAACCTACCACTGCTTGTCCATCTCAAATCCACACACTGCCTGATCTCTAAGATGATAAATTCTGCTTAATTTTCCACTGCCCTACTTCCTGTTCCCATCCACCAGGGCCATCTAGTAAACTCTGAAGATATAAGTTACACTATCTTGCAATCCTGCTCTCCATGCTGCACTTTGAGAGCAGAGGTGCCAACAGTGGTCGTCACTGGTCATCCTCACAAGGAGAGAGGCAAGGGGGTGAATGAACCATACATACATGTGCACACATATACACAAGCACAGCTTAGAACTTGGAATCAGAATGGCCAGACCACTTATCACTTGTCTATTTCTGGTAAGTCCCAGCAAGATCATATGTCCCTACCACCACAGAACTCTTAGCCCAGTGAAGAACAGACAAGTAAACTGGAGAGCACCATGTGCCACAATGAGTGCTCTAGTGGAGGAACAAAGAGACATCTAATCCACACTTGAGAGATCAGGGAAAATTTCATGGGATTAGGGGAATTAAATCTGAAACCAAAAGTACAAACTAGCCAGGCAAGGTGGGGAGAAGGACTGGAGAATGGAGAAAGACAAAAAGGGAAGGAGAATTTCAGCAACATGACAAGCAGAAGCCATAGAAAGAGGAGAAAAGTAAAGATGCCTCCCATGAACATGGGGATGGAGGGGCCTGGGACTGGCAGCTGCTCCTTCCTTTGATTCTGCTCTGACTGGAAGGAATTGTCCTTAAAAGGTTCCCTAATCCACAGCTCCATCTCTTGGTACTGCTGACGTACCTACATGTGTCCATGCAGGGAATTTGAAGTGCATGTGTACATGAATGCATGTGCACTACACATAAACACATGCATCACACATATACATGCATACACATGCGTGCACACACATACACATATAGACACACACAGACACAGACACCATTGCACTGGTCTGCTCTGTACAGTCCTGTATTATCCTATTGCTCACTCAACTAAAGCAGGGATGATATTTCCCAGAAGCCCTTTCTCTGTAGTTCTGGGTTACAGTTGGCCAAAAGAGAAATCTGCAGAAAGTCAAGAGCAGCAGTTACTCTGAAGGTCTTCAGCACGCAGGTAGGATAAGCTCCCAGCAGTACCCACTTGCATGTCTGCCTCTTTTCCTGACAGCAGCTGCAGGCCTCCCTCCAGATGTAGTTGAGAGACAGTTGCAGTGTAGATGCAGTGGCTGCCCACAGACCTGAGCCGCAGCCCCTCTGCAGGCCACTCAATACTGGCCATGTTGGCTTCTCAGAGCTTCCAGGAAAGGCCCCACCAGATCACCATGCTCGTGCTTCTCTAATTAGAAGCATTTCCTCTGATCTTTGAGTTCCTTCCAGGCCTTCTCTCCCCCAGCTGCCCATACTTAAATCAAGTATAACTGTAATAAATCCTTTCCCCACCATCCAGTAGTTCTGCTTCCCTGACTGCTCCCTAACTTATATAACCACCAGGGAAAAACAATCTGGAAACAAAAGAGCAGGAGCATGTAAATGAATGTGCCAGAGAAAGAGGTAAGCCTGGCAGTATGATGTCAGGATGGTTTAACTGGGCACAAGAATGGCAATTAATCAGAACAGCCACAGAACACCAAACACCAAAGCCAAGGGCATTGTTGATCACTCCGTCAGTGACTTTGGACTTTGTCCTGAGGGCAGTGGCAACCAAGGAAATACTCCCAGATATGGAACTTTAAGAGGACTGGAGGAAAATCAAAACAGGAAACAGAGCCAGCTAAAAGACTTTTTCATTTGTTACACGCTTATTGAGCACCATGTGCCAAGCATTTTGAAACATGGTGGCAGCCAATGTCTATCATGTTGGTGGTCAGATGCCAACAATAGCTCAGCTTACACTCTATGACCAATTCCCTAGATAGGCACAAAGAACAGTTCATACATCCCAACTAAATTTGAAAAGTTAGTATCCTCAGACCACTCACTAATATGAATTAACACTCACAGCTTTGCCAAGCCAAGGTCCTGTGTATGTAGTTAACTCCTGTGATCCCTTAATCAAAATACTAGATTATAGTGATGTTATTTAATCAAATGAGACATATGCATGCTTGTGAACCATATAGAGAAGAACAAGAACTCAGTACAAGCAGTCACAATATTTATAAGCTGGGGATATTACAGCCTGTTCACAACTTATCTCCCTTCCTTATTCTATCACTGTTCCAGTTAAGTAATAATAGTTTTTGACTCATGATATATTAGAATCATCTATACTTACAAAAGTCAACAATATCAAGGCCTAGACTTGATATCACACTAGTATCAGAAAAGGGACTTGCAAAAAAGGGAGGGAGTATGTCAAAGGAAGGGGAATTAAGCCATAGAATGGGAGAAAAACCATCCCATAACTACAAAGCTGGCCTGCCTTCCTCGTGTTTTAAGAGTTCCTATGGTCATCCAGAATTTCTACAAGTATTGAAGAGACTCTGCAAAATAAAAATAAAAGTCATCAGTGAATTTTCAACTCAAGAAAAATTACTACCATCTTCCTTTTCAATCTATGATCTTTGGAAATAAACACTAAAATATTTTACTTAGTTTAAGAAATTTGACCGGGAAAGACAAGGCTGCCCTATATTACAGCTACCTGAAAATATCACCCCACATCACAGGCTCTGAGCAGAGGTCAGCACATGCCCCCACTCAGGCTGACAGCTCAACCCTCCAAGGTCAAAGAATAGACACCCTTGTTTTTCATCGTCCAAAGGAGAGAAAGTGGATGTGCCTGCTGGGGCTATGCATGAAGACAGACTCCGATGTGGACAAATTTCCCTGAATCGGTGTACTGCTGACATAAGCAGTAAGGCCATAGAGATATGTTCTCTGACTCCTAAACAGTGTCCTCAGTTGCCCCCCCCCCAGCCAATGACCAGCTAACGGTCAAAGAGGAAAGCAAGTGATTGTGCTAGATACTAAATTATAGAGCCAACCGCAGGTCATTAAAGCTACAGTACAACCCTGGTCTAAAAAAATATCTGCCACCCTCCCAGCATATAAAACTAATGTGAAACCTTGCCAGAAAGTAATAAATTCCTATGGACAGAGGTTAAACTCAAGGGTACTGAAGTGAACCTGGCCTAAAAAAATAAATGCATGTGTCCAGTTAGGTTGAAATTAAAACAAAAATGGTGACTAAGGGAAAATTAAAGATAAGGCAGTTAAAGACATCAAGGCAAAATGGAGCTTCTGAGTTTCCAAGTTCCAAAAATGATTATCAAGTGAGCTATTAATAATGCTAATCATGCTATTCATAATGGTGATGATGGTGATACTAAAAACAGGCATGATGATGCATTTATCTTCCATTCACTAAACACATCTTGTGTGTCTGAGCCATCCAAAGCACTGTTTTTTTAATATTTATTTACTTACTTACTTATTTATTTATTTATTGCTTTTTTTTTTTTACATTTCTTAAGTATATTTTATTGATTTTGTTGTTGCAGTAGTTTCATTTTTTCCCCTTTTCTCCCCTCTGCCCAGTACCCACCTTCCCTCCAGCATTCCCACTCTCCCTTAATTCATGTCCATGGGTCGTGCATATAAGTTCTTTGGCTTCACCCCTTCCTGTATTATTCTTAACTTTCTCCTGTCTATTTTGTATCAACCGATTATGCTTCTTAATCCCTGCACCATTTCCCCATTTTCCTCCCTTCCCCCCACCTAGCTGATAACCCTCCAAATGATCCCCACCTAGCTGATAACCCTCCAAATGATCCCCATACCTAGGATTCTCTTCCTCTTCTGGTTGTTTGCTTAGTTTGTTTTTGTTTGTATTTTTTAGACTCAGTTGTTGATAGGTGTGAGTTTGTTGTCATTTTAATAGTCATAATTTTTATCTTCTTTATCTTAAGTAAGTCCCTTTGACATTTCATATAACAATGGCTTGGTGATGATGAACTCCTTTAGCTTTACCTTGTCTGAGAAGCACTTCATCTGCCCTTCCATTCTAAATGATAGCTTTGCTGGATAGAGTAATCTTGGCTGTAGGTCCTTGCTTTTCATCACATTGAATACTTCTTGCCAGTCCCTTCTTGCTTGCAAAGTGTCTTTTGAGAAGTCAGCTGATAGTTTTATAGGCACCCCTTTGTAAGTAATTCTCTGCTTTTCTCTTGCTGCTTTTAAGATCCTCTATTTAGCCTTGGCTGCTGTGGCTCAGTGGACTGAGCGTCGGCCTGTGAACCAAGTGTCGCTGGTTCGATTCCCAGTCAGGGTACATGACTAGGTTGCACGCCAGGTCCCCAGTTAGGGGCATGTGAGAGGCAACCACACATTCATGTTTCTCTCCCTCTCTTTCTCCTTTCCCCTCTCTCTAAAAACAAATAAAATAAAATAAAAATAATAAAATAAAGTAACTTCATTAAAAAATCAATTAATTTAAGATTCTCTCTTTATCTTTCACCTTTAGCATTTCACTTATAACGTGTCTTAATGTGGTCCTTTTTGGGTCTAGCTTGTTTGAGACTCTCTGTGTTTCCTGGACTTGTATGTCTATTTCCTTTGCCAGATTTGGAGAGTTTTCCTTCATTATTTTCTCACATAAACTTTCAATTTCTTGCTCTTCCTCTTCTTCTGACACCCCTATTATTTGGATACTGGCATGTTTAAAGTTGTCACAGAGGTTCCTGAGCCTCTCCTCATTTTTTTCAACTCCTATTTCCTCATTCTGTACTGGCTGTTTTTTTCTTCCTTATGTTCCAAATCATTTATTTGAATGCTGGTTTTCTTTCCTTCACCATTGGTTTTGTGTGGATTTTCCTTGGTTTCATTTAGCATAGCCTTCACCCTTCTCCTTATGTGTATGCCATACTCAGGCATATCTGGCAAGCCCATGAGCATCTTTATCACCAGTGCTTTGAACTCTGTGTCTGTTAGGTTGGCAATCTCTTCATCTGTGAGGCTGGCTATCTCCTCGTCGCTTAATTCTCCCACTGGAACCTTGATCTGTTTCCCCTTTGGGTAATACTTCTCTGTCTCCTCATCCTGACAGGCTCCTGTGTCTGTCTGTCTCTCCAAAACACTGTTTTAGGTGCTGGAGATTCAATAGGATATCTCTTACCCCAAAAGTGCATAAAATTCACACACAGAAACAATATAAGGAGCCAGACCTCAAACCCTTAACAGCCTAGAGAAGAGGACTTTTGTCTTAAATTCATCTTCATGACAGAGATGAACAGCTGTGTATCTCACCCAGGGACAATCTCTCTCCCACCCTGGGATGCAACCGTTCAGGCCTAACGGTGATTTCCTTGGCACCTCACAATTCCCCTTTGCATGATGTTCTAGAGCATGCCCTTTATCAAAAGTTCATGCAAAAAAGAACAATGGCATTTCTTTACCTAAACCTACGTTCTAAAAGCTTTATGGTTTATAGAGCACACTCCTGTTCAATATCGCATTTGATATCCACAGTAACTCTGAGACATTATTCCAATTTTACAGAGGGAGAACTTGAGGCTCAGTGCAATTCAAAGTCACACTGTTCTCAGAAATAAGTCAGGGCCATTCCAGGTCTCGGTCTCCTAGTACTTTCTTTCCCCATCACTAAAGAACCTTCACTCTACATATTGAGTCCTGTGAAGTCAACAAAACCTAGAATCTCAGCATGGGATCAGGAGGGGCCTTTAAATGCCAGGGAGGAAAACATCCAGAGCTAAGAAATCTCAAAGTGAAGTAACAGGCAATGTGTAACTTGTAAATAAACAACTTTTGTTAACTTTGATATTAAAAAATAATTTTATGCAAATAAGTATAGACAATTAGGTTATAATCACACAACACTGGCCATCTTCTTCCTCATGAAGATATGAAAGTATAAGTATGCATTTGAACTTCATGCACTGACACTGTGAAATTCTGCTTGCGGATACTTTGAGATCTGTGGATATAAATCTCTTTAAGAAGTTTATTTTAGGGTCAGGAAAGAAAATGTGTAGTTTATGCTTCTCAGGATAGGAATTGTCCCTTGTATGAATTACTGAATGTTCCCAGAAATGTTGTGGGTAAACATCCTATATATAGTGTAAACATTCCATAAAGTAACAGTCTCCAAACTGCTTTGACTGCACATCACTTAACACAGAAAAGGTTCACATGCATCCTCTAATTCACGTACATTTATTTACAATGGTATTCATTTATGACTGTACTAAGATACTATACAATATATAAAACATACACAAAAATAGAAATTTTAAAAGAATAATATGTTAGTTGGGATCTTCTCAATACCGGGACACCAAAGTATAAAAATCAATGGATGTGGAAGCTAGTGGAAGTGGGTACTGCCCTCTGTACCTCTGAATTTCACACCTCTGTTCTCAAAGAGCCCTGTGGGTATCGCAGATAGACTTATAATAACCATACACAAGCATTGGGGTAAAAGGCTCACAATGTCCTTCCATGCAGAGGCTGGGAAACATGCAGAGACGAAGCTCCCTGAAGTCAGAACCATGACATGTGAAGCAAGACTGAAGGCAGTCATCCTGTCACCCCCACCAGAGGAGAAAGGAAGCAGCTGTGCAGAGAGAACGAAGTCACGCAGCCCGAGACAAGCACTTTAGGACTGCTAGTGATGCTAGTACATCCCATCTTCCTGAGACCCAGATGCATTCCTGCTGTTGGGCTCCATGGGACACTCTGTAAATTTTTTCTTTAATTGGGTCTCAGGTCATGTTGGAACCTACTGAAGTCCAGTAGCAGCACAGCAGCAGGCTGCCCCATCTGCAGCTTGACCCCCAGAAGGAAACATCCTTAAGGATTTTATAAATGAGCCCTGATCATATTACATATTGCCACACTCTTTTTGCTGGGCTTCTTTCTTCCCTTTGCCATCCCACCATCACACACACTAATTTTTAAAAATAATTTATTTATTTGTTTATTTATTTATTTTATTTTTAGAGACAGGGGAAAGGAGAAAGAGGGGAGAGAAACATCACTGTGTGGTTGCCTCTTACTAGCGCCCCCAACTGGGGACATGAAGTGCAACCTAGTCATGTGCCCTGACTGGGAATCGAACCAGCGACACTTGGCTCGCAGGCCGGCACTCAATCCACTGAGCCACAGCAGCCAGGGCTTCACACTAATTTTTTACAGGCACTAACACACTCAAGTTGGTTTCTGCAACAAGTATTAGTCTGTCTGCCTCTGGTCACAGCAGGAATACTCACTCACTTGGGCTTATCGCATCTGCATCATGGGCCACAGACTTGCATTGCTATGCATGCAATCAGAATCTAAGTTACAGAATGCTACCTGCATCCCCTGATTTATCAGAGAATGTTCATTTCTATATTCTAGATTTACAAAAAATACACATGCTGACTTTATTTTAAAAACACACACAAAAAAATTAATGTGCTAGGAAAAATGATGACTTGCTCCAGGAGTGAAGTCATCATTCTGGTTTGGATCCATTTGTCTGTTAATGTTCTGACTCAGGAGCAATGATCCGTTGCTCCCACTTCCCCCACTGAATTCTCTCGCAAGCAGGCAGGAAGACTGCAGTTAGACTGGGGCAACCAACCCAAAGGTTTACAAGTAATAATTTGGTCAGATGAACCAAAGGAAGTATGTTTCTTCACCTGGTGGTTTGGATAACTTCAGGGGTCAAGAAAGATTGCAGACTTCTCTGAACTCCGAGCGCAAACTTCTGCTTTGCTGTGATCTGACCTCATGAGCTTAGCTGCAAATTACAAACTTTGGTTTACTACCCTTAAATCTGGTGCCTTACCCACACTGGCACTAAATAGTTTCCCAAGCGTATGATGCATATTAAAACATGCTGGTAAATGTGCCTACAGTCCCCTGTTTTATGTGCCTGCCTCTCTCCCCACACCCCCCCCAACAAAAAAAATTGATATATTTAAGAAGACATTCCCAGAGTCCCAGCATGCCAAGCCTGCATTCTTACCACAAGACAGGATCCTTTTCTGTTAAATGGATCTAAATGGCAAACTGTTATCTGTGGCAGCCAAGAACACAGGGTCAGCCAGAACACAGATGGCAGCAGCATCCTGCCATTCTGCTGACCGAAGGAAAAAAACTTCGGAGCTTGCGTTTTCTATTACATTCAATCTTGACTCTAGACCCAAATCAGCTAGCTGTTTATGCTCCCTCAAAACTGTAGCAACAAGACTTCTCCACAAAAGCCAAAACACACATCCCCAGTATAAAACTATTCTTACTCACATTTCCAAAGCATCCTGTCCTTTGATAAAATGCCACAGATTCTCAAAGCACCCCACACCACATTGCTTTGTTAAGAAGGTGACCAGCTACATTTCAATTTGGAGCTCAGTTTGGGGAGAAACAATGAAGTGGTGAGAAAAACAGGAAGAAAAACAGCTAAAGGCCCACTAGACCGAGGATTAGGAGATTCTTCAGGTTAACTTTTATTCTGGGACCCAGTTACTGTGTGTGGCTGGGGCAGGGGAGAGGGCGATGGGGGGGGGGAGGGAGTGGTTAACGAGGAGGGAGGGAGGCAGAGGAGAACAAGAATGTCTCAGTGCATTTCACACATGTGTCATCCCAGAGGAACAACCACGATTTGCCTCTCCTACATAAAATAATAGTGTCTAATGATTTCTTTTTGTATACACACCAAGCTATAAAAATTATAGACACTCTTGCTTTCCAGGTAAATAGATCAAGATCTGATAGCCATTCTTGGGAATAATTTTGCAAACCTTAATCACAATTGTGTTACTCTTCTTGTTACTATCTCTTTAATTGGAGGACAACATAAAAGAACTTCCTGGAATATGACACACAGTACACACATCTTAGGGACACTAATAAAATGAAAACAACAGTCAAGCAGTAGAATGGACACTGTAAATAATGATAACCACCAGTTCTCCCACAAACTCACTGCTTATGGTAGCACAATGTTGTGGTGGGAGGATGGGTTTGGTATCAGACATATGGAATTTAAATTTCTTACTGGGTCTTTCTATGTTTCAGTTCCCTCATCAGCAAAACAGGAATAATAATAGGGCCTATCTTGTAGGACTGTTGTGCAGATTAAATGAGACTATATGGCCGCAGATCTTGGAAAAGCGCTGCCACATTGCAAAGGTTCGATACATGGCAATTATCATGATGATGATTACACAGCCATTTAAAGAAAATAAAGCACATCTATAGAGGATGATACATATGGAAAGAGTTCCAAAATATATTGATTGAAAAACCATATACAAACAAATCTGTAATCACTCCTTTAGTTAAAAAAAAATCTGTGTGTGTGAGCACATGCGCACAAGCATGAAATATTTGTTTGGAGAAAAAAAAAAAAACAAGGATCCAGTAAAGATGGCAGTGGAAGCAGACATGGCTCACCTCTTCACACAACCACAACAACATTACAATTAAAATATAGAACAACCATCAGCCAGAACTGTCAGAAATCAAGTTGAATGTAAGTCTGACGACTATAGAATTAAAGAAACCACATCCATTGAAATGGGTAGGAGTGGCACAGACGCAAAATGGATTGGTCTCTCACCTACGTGTGGTGGATAAAAATTTAGGAGGAATATCTCAGGAGTGAGGAGTCCCTGCCCACACCAGGCCCTGCAGCCCAGGGTTCCAGTGCCAGGAAGATAAGTCCCCACAACTTCTGGGTGCAAAAAACAATGCGGATTGAGTCGGTAGAAGAAAGTTCTGGAACCCCAAGCAGTTCCTCTTGAAGGACCCACACACAGACTCACCTACTCAGACTCACTCCCTGAGCTCCAGCACCAGGGCAGCAGCTTGAAAGGCACCAGTGGCATACAGGAAGAAAATGAAGTATATGGCATCAAGGCAAGCAGGGCCATTGTCTGTTTTCTAAACCCTGTCCCCACAGAGCCACAGAAGGGGCAAGCTGGTGCCATAACTGAGATGCCATCAACCAGGCTAACACTGTTTGCCCCACCTTGGAGATCCCTAGACTCTGCCTCACCCAAATTAGAAGCCTACCCAAGCTGCTTTTCCGTATGAATGGCTAGTCTTAGCTCATGTTTCACAACTTCCTAAATCCTATCAAAATAGCAACAGGTGGCCTCAGAGAGCTCTATTCCAGGCACTACCAGCAGCTATCTTAGATTCACTGCTTGGCTTCACCTGGAAATCTCTAAGCACAGCACAAGCAGCAGTCATTTCAGATTGCTTTATAGCTTAGACACAGGTAGGGGCTGACCTTGGCTTGCACCACCCGGGAAAACCCAGTGGACAGCTATAGCGCAGGTCAAAGCAGCACCACCCTGCCCCTGCGTGGAGGTTGGAGGTTGGTGGTCAGTGGTCACAGCCAGTCCTTGCAGCTGACTGGCCTGGGTAAATCCCTCCCATTGATCTGCCAACAGCAACCAAGGTCCAACTACAAGAGGAGGGTGTACTCAGCCCACAGGAAGGGCACACTTCGAATACCCAACTTGGGTGATAAGGGAGGCTGTGCCACTGGACCCTACAGGACACATATTACATTAGGCCACACCACCAAGACACAGAGTCAAAGTAGCTCTACCCAATATTCAAAATCAAACATAGGGGGCTGCCAAATTGAGGAGGCAAAGAAATATGACCCAAATGAAAGAACAGAACAGAACTCCAGAAAAAGAAATAAATGAAATGGAGATAGCCAATCTATCAGAAGCAGAGTTCAAAACACTTGTGATCAGGATGCTCAGAGAAATGATTGAGTATAGTCACAAAATAAAGGAAGAAGTGAAGGTTGTACAAAGTGAAATAAAGAAAAATATACAGGGAACCAACAGTGATGGGAAGGAAGCCAGGATTCAAATCAACAATTTAGAACAAAAGGAAGAAATAAATATTTACCCAGAACAGAAAGAAGAAACAAGAATTCAAAAAAAATGAGAAGCTTAGGGACCTCTGGGACAACTTTAAACATACGAACTTCCAAATTATAGGAGTGCCAGGAGCAGAAGAGGAAGAGCAAGAAACTGAAAACTTATTTGAAAAAATAATGAAAGAAAACTTCCCTCATTTGGTGAAGGAAAGAGACATACAAGTCCAGGAAGCACAGAGAGTCCAAAACAAGTTGGACCCAAAGACACATCATCATTAAAATGCCAAAGGTTCAAGATAAAGAGAATCTTAAAAGCAGCCAGAGAAAAGAAGAGAGTTGCCTACAAAGGAATTCCCATAAAACTGTCAACTGGTTTCTCAAAAGAAACTTTGCAGGCAGGAAGGAAGTAACAAGAAGTATTCAAAGTGATAAAAAGCAACGACCTATAACCAAGATTACTCTATCCAGCAAAGCTATCATTCAGAATTGAAGGGTATTAAAGTGCTTCCCACACAAGATAAAGCTCAAGGAGTTCACCATCACCAAGCCATTATTATATGAAATGTTAAAGGGACTTATTTAAGAAAAGAACAAGATCAAAACTATGAACAGTAAAATGACAAGAAACTCATAACTGAATCTAAAAAACAAAAACAAACTAAGAAAACAACCAGCACAGGAACAGAATCATAGATACGGGGATCATTTGGGGGGTTATCAGCTGGGAGAGGGAAGGGGAAGAAAGGGGGAAATGGTACAGAGATCAAGAAGCATAATTGGTAGGAACAAAATAGACAGGGGATGTTAAAAACAGTATAAGAAAGGGTGAAGCCGAAGAACTTATATACAGAACCCATGGACATTAACTAAGGGGAGGATAGCTGGAGGGAAAAGGGGGACAAAGGGAAAAAAATTAGGACAACTCTAACAGCATAATCAATAAAATATACTTATAAAAAATAAAATAAATACAAGAACATATTAATAGTGATTGTCCTAAGTAGAGAAGCCTTCGGTTTTCATTTTGTACTTTTCTGTATCATTGAATTTTGTTATCTTATACAAAGTATTCCTTGTATTTATTTCTAAATATTCAGAGATGTGATCTAGGTGGAGGGATTAGGGTACAAATTTTGTGATCTTTAAGTTTCTCTATATAAATGTAACATACTAACATTCTCTCCTACACTTCTGTCCCCCCACATTCATAGGATCAAAATTTAGAATGACCATGACCTAAATCACATTCTTGTCTCTTCGAAGTATGCCACAAGTAATTTGTATTAATCAGAATTAACAAAGCCCCTGAGGTGGAATTACAGGCAACTCACTGGATATTGCACATAATCCTGGGAACTCCTGGGTGTGCTTCTGTGGATGTCATTAACCATAGGTGTTTTATGTGTTGTGTGTTTTTGGTGGGAAAATATTAATACAGCTGATCTAAACCCACTTCTTCCTGGAGGCTAATGACTCACATTTACAAAATACCAAACATGTAAGTTGTCTACACTCATTTGTTTTTGTCAAAGTGCAATTTGCATAACACAAAATTAACCATTTTGAGTGAACTCAGGGGCGCTCAGTATATTCATTATGTTGTGCAACCACCACCTCTCTCTAGTTCCAAAACATTTTTTTCATCCCCAAATAATTCCATACTCACTAAGCAATTATTCCCCATTCCCCCTCCCCATAGCCTCTGGCAATCACAAATCTACTTGTTCTCTGTGGGTTTACCTATTACAGACATATCATATAAACAGAAGCATACAATACATAACCTTTTGTGACTGGCTTCTTTCACTCAGCATGATGTTTTCAAGGTTCATCCACATTGTAGCCTATGTCAGTACTTCATTCCTTGTTAAAGCTGAATAATATTTCATTGTAATGATGGACCACAACTTGTTTATCAGTTCATCCACTGATGGACATTTGGGTTGTTTCCACCTTTTGGTTATTATTGAATAGTGCTGCTACGAACATTCGTGTACAAGTATATGTTTCAGTACCTGTTTTCAGTTGTTTGAGATACATATCGAGGATTGAAGTTACTGGGTCATATGGCAATTCTACATTTAGCTTTCTGAGGAATGGCCAAACTTCTGTTTTCCACAGGGTCTGTATCATTTTACATTTCCAATAGCCATATGCAAGGACTACAATTTCTCCACATCCTTACCAACACTTACTATTTTTTTTTTATTTTTATTACAGCCTTCCTAGCAAATATGAAGTAGTATCTTGTTGTGGTTTAAATTTGCATTTCCCCAATCACTAATGATGTCAAGCGTTTTTGATATGCTTTGGCCATTTGTATATCCTCTTCTGAGAAATGTCTACTTAAATTCTTTGCCAATTTTTTAATTGGGTTATCTATCTTTTTGTTGTTGAGTTGTAAGTCTACTTTATATATCTGGATACTAGACCCTTATCAGACATTTGATTGCAAATATTTCCTCCCATTCTGTAAGTTGTATTTTTACTTTCTTAATATCCTCCTTTGATACACATAAGTTTTTAATTTTTATGAAATCCAACCTATGCATTTTTTCTTTTGTTGCAATATCTAAGAACCACTGTCATATGTAAGGTCATTAACAGTTAATCCTATCTCTTCCATTAGGAGTTCAATAAATTTAGCTCTTATATTTAGGTAATTGATCCATTTTGAGTTAATTTTTGTATATGGCATGAAGTAAAAGTTCAATTTAAACATGTGGATATTCAGTTGTCCCAACATGATTTGTTGAAGAGGCTATCTTTTTCTTGGCACTATTGTCAAAAATCAATTGGCTTCTCTAAATAAATATAGAAATGCCTTTAAAATAATAATAATAATCCTTTTAATATGCTGTTGAATTCAGTTTGCTTTTTTTTTTTTTAGATTTTATTTACTTTTAGAGAGAGAGGAAAGGAGGGAGAAAGAGAGAGGGAGGAACATCAATGTGTCAGAGATACATCGATCAATTGCCTTGCCCCCAACTGGAGACCTGGCCTGCAACCCAGGCATGTGCCCTGATCAGATATCAAACCAATGACCTTGTGGTTCACAGGCTGAGGCTAATCCACTAAGCCACACGAGGCAGGGTCAGTTTGCTAATATTTTGTTAAGGAATTTTGCATCAATATCATAAGAAATCTTAGTTTGCGGATTTTTTCTCTTGTAGTGTGTTTAACTTTGGTATCAGGGCAATGCTAGATTCATGAAATAAGTTAGGAATTATTCCCTCCTTTCATATATTTTGAAAGAATTTGAAAAGATTGATGTTATTCATTAAATATTTGATAGAATTTACCAATAAAGCCATCTGGTCCAGTTCATAGCAGCATTATTTATAATAAACAATACATGAACACAACTTAAGTGTCTATTAATGAGTAAGTAAGTTGTGTGTATGTGTGTCTATATATATAATGTCTCTATATAAGCACACACACATATATACACATATGTATACAAGGTCTGTCCAGAAAGTATCCAGCCACGCACTATGAGACATTTATTGAAGAGATACAAGATACAGGAAACATTGTACATAAAACAATGATACCTCAGTCCCCTTCAAAGTAGGCTCCTTGGGACCCCCCCACACACAATTCTCCCGAAATCCATCAGCTGCCCCATCGTATTTTCCTGAATCTCATTGACAGTCTGAAATCTCTTCCTTTTCAAAGGTGAGTTTAGTTTTGGGAAAAGTCAGAAGTCACAGGGTGCCAAATCTGGGCTGTAGAGGGGCTAAGTCACCTGGGTAATTTGATGTTTTGCCAAAATACTCTGTACAAGATGAGATACATGAGTGGGCATGTTGTTGTAATGAAGTTGTCAATCACCAGTTGCCCATAGCTGTGGCCTTCTGAATCATCTTAGTAGCTTCTGTAGAGGAATGTTCAAGCTTAATGCAAAATTTGGTACAGATTTATTGCTCTACTCACTCAAGTCATTTTGACCCTTTAAAAAAAAACTTATTTACTTATTTGTTTGTTTATTTATTTATTTGTAGAGAGAGGCGAAAGGAGAAAGAGAGGGAGAGAAACATCACTGTGTGGTTGCCTCTCACTCGCGGCCCCAACTGGGGACCTGACGTTCAACCTAGTCATGTGCCCTGACTGGGAATCGAACCAGCGATACTTGGCTCGTAGGCGGACGCTGAATCCACTGAGCCACAGCAGCCAGGGCTCACTCAATCATTTTGAATGTGAGGGCCACACAGTACCCTTGTTCACTCAGCAGTGTCTACTGCCCCCATTGACTAGTACAGTGAAGTCATCCTTCTTCACGCATGTGTAGCCTACTCCGCTCTCCTTAGCTGCCAGGTTACACTGATGTTCCACAGACCATTCTTGTTATTTTAACAATGGCTGGACTTTTTCTGGACAGACCTCATATACATGATGAAGTATTATTCAGCTATAAAAAATGAGGAAATCCTGTCATTTGGGACAACACGAATGGCCCATAAGGACATTAAGCTAACTTCAATAACTCAAACAGAGAATGATGTAGTGTGATCTCATTTATATGTAGAATCTAAAAAAACAAAACTCATAGAAAAAAAGATATCAGATTGTGGTTGCCAGAGGCAGGGCATAGGGAGAGAACTGAAGAAAGGTCAAAAGGTACAAACTTTCAGTTATAAGACAAGTAATTACTAGGGATATAATGAAGAACATGATGACCATAGTTAACAGTGCTATATAATATATAGGAATGTTGTTAAGAGAGTTATAATAAGAAAAAAAAATTTTTTTCTTTTTCTTTATATTGTACCTATATGAGATGATAAATACTAACTAAGCCTTTTGCAGTAATCATTTCATAATATTTCTAAGTGAAACCATTATGTTGTGGACCTTAAAGTTATACAATGATATATATCAAATATATCTCAATAAAATAGGGGATGGTAGCCATCTGGTTCTCAATTACTCTTTGTTAGAAAGTTATTTCTATAACTGATTCAATCTCTTTATTTGCTATTCAGATTGTCTGTTTCTTCTTGGGACTATTTTGGTAGTTGATATTTCTAGGAATCTGTCCATTTAATCTAGGTTATCTAACTTTTGGATATAAAATTGTTTATACTATTCTGTTAGAATCTATTTCATTTCTGTAAGGTCAGTAGGGATGTCCCCACTTTCATTTTTATTGATATTTTAGTTATTTTTATCTTCTCTCATTTCTTCACAATCTAGCAAAAAGTTTGTCAAGTCTGTTGATCTTCAAAGAACCAAATTTTGGTCTCATTGATTTTTCCCTATTGTTTTTCTATTCTCTATATCATTAAAGTTAGGTTATTGATTTGAAATCTTTTTAAATATAGGCATTACAGCCACAGATTTCCCTTTGGTAGCATCCCATAAGTTTTGGTATGTTGTGTTTTCATTGTTATTCATCTCAAATTATTTTCTAAATTCCATTTAATTTCTTCTTTGACACATTGGTTGTTTATGAGTCTACATTCATTTTTACAGTATTAAGATAAAATCTTCTAATGTCTTAGACCCCTTAGGATTAATGAGTTCTTCCACTTTTTGGATCAAAATTCCTTTTACTAGGGTCCTTTTTTTTTTTCAGAGAGGGCAAGAGGGAGAGAAACCTGGAGCTGCCTCTCATACCCCCACCGCCAAGTGGTGACCTGGCTGCAACCCAGGCATGTCCCCTGACTGGTAATCGAATCAGTGACCTTTCAGTTCACACGCTGGCACCGAATCCACTGAGCCACACCAGCCATTCTTGTCATGGGTTACCCAGGAAGCATGGCATCTTTGTTATTTTTTATAGAAACCATAAAATGTTATATTAAAGAACAATTATCAAAGGTAAAATCATGACTCTCATACAGATATAAAATGAACACATGTTCAAATATTTTACTATTAATAAGGAAATAAGTAAGATGTTACAAGTTCAAAGGAGAAGTCAGAGAAGCACAAACTTGTATGGATTAAAGGAATGATCTAATTAAAGGTTGAAATGAATTTACAAATAGACAATAAAGTGGATTTTCCTTCATAATGGAGGTGAGGAGTGTTAAACAAAAAAATTTAACTCCCATGGCTGAAAGTCTTTTCAAAAGAAAGGGACTATTGGGCATTGCTAGCAAGAAAAAGACCAGGTCCTGGGTATGAAGTCTCAACCACCAGCGGCAGCACCAGATGGGAAAGGCAACATGTCCACTGTCTTGGGGCTGACGGGCCTTTCTTACACATCAAGTAGAGGGAAGAGAGATGTAATTAGTTTTGAAACAATTTACATTGGCTGTAGATAAAGAGGGGGCGGGAAAAGGTGAAGTGGGACAAATTCTGGGACAGGTGCAGAGTTCATAAGGAAGAAGAGTTTATTCCTATGGATTGGTTGTAAACAAGAAGCAGAGGCTCCTGGGGTTTCAAGGCACTTGGCTATTCTGTCTTTTAGGTTATCAAGGAATAGCCACCTAAAAGTTAATTCAAAGTTCCAACACATATTCAGGAATGTGAGCAGTCTTGTTAGCTGACCTCCAGTTATTACCAGGCTATTCAATCTCTTTCTCTTACTCTTCAGCATGCTATAATTTCATTTAGAACATCGCAGAATTTTTCTCCTGCCACTTTAACCACACTGAAAGATTTTTTTTCCATCCTATAGACAATAATTATTTAGCATTGCTACCAGTTATTTACAACTTACAAAAGTGTAAATCAGATCAAAGGCAAGAAAAGCTTAGAACCAGTGCATTGGAAGGGTGTTCTCTAATGATGCATAGTTTTTTTTATTGGAGACACCCAGTAATTTTTTCTGCTTATTACAAATTTCTTCACAACATGACAAACAAAATAAGTGAAAAGCTAAAGGTGTACATGAGAAAAGAAATCTGCAGAGGCAATTCCATCATTAAATTAAAATAAGAACTAAAATGGGAAAAGATTAGTGGGCTTTCAGTTACCACCAGACCCCATGGCTGCAGTGTAGTTAAGGGGTACTCTGGGGAAAGGAGGAGGGAGCACCCACGGTGAGGTGAGTCTGCTGTCCCACAGGCACAGCCACACCCTCCCAGGGGAGTCCACAGTGGCGGGACCTGTGGGATAACATCCAGATCTCTGCAAAGTAAAAAGAAGGCCTAAAATAAAGGGGCCCTGCTTTTCACAAAGATGGAGCCAAAAGCAAAGAAGGAGGCCCCTGCTCTTCCCAAAGCCAAAGCTAACGCAAAGGCTTTTAAGGCAAAGAAAGCAGTGCTGAAAGGCATCCACAGCCACAAAAAAGTAAATAAATAAATTTAAAAAATCAGCATGTCACCCACCTGCCAACAGCTGAAAACACTGCTGCTCTGAAGGCAGCCTAAATATCCTTGGGAGAGCACCCTCCGGAGACACAAACTTGACCGCTGTAACATTATCGAGTTCCTCTGACTACTGAGTCGGCCATGAAGAAGATAGAAGACAATACACTTGTGTTTATTGGGGCTGACAAGGCCAACAAGCCCCAAGTCAAGGCAGCTGTGAAGAAGCTCTATCACACTGACATAGCCAACACCCTGATCAGGCCTGATGGAGAGAAGAAGGCACATTTTCGATTGGCTCCCAACTATGATGCTTTGGGTGCTGCCAACAAAATTGGGATCATCTAAACTGAGTCCAGCTGGCTAATTCTAAATAGAAAATTTTTACACTGTAAAAAAAGGGAGGAGGGGCAAAAGCATCGGACACAGGACAAATAAACTAATTTGGGCAGCAAGGTGGCCAAACCTGGCACTGGTCACTGCTTCCCAGAGCCTGATGATGAGGGAGACTCAGAGTGAGTCAGGGATGACTAGCAGAACCTGTTTTGCATGTAGACTGGGATGGGAGGTTTCCTGGATCCCAGGAGCAGGGAGTATAACTTGGCAGTAGAAACCCAGGAGTTTTCCCAAACCTACCCAGGGTTCAACTGACATTTATCTGGGAGCTCAGAAAAAGATCAGCTAGGGCACCGCCCTCCTAACCAATCAGCCCTACTGTGAACCAGCCCTTATAGAAACCTAGAAAAAAATAGTAACTTTCTAATACTTTTTAGATAGGCATTATATAAGCATTCAGGTTTTATTGTTTGGCTTACGAAATACTTCACTTTCAAGTGAATTGAGATATATAATTCAGATATTACATCTATCCAGTTTATTTTTGGTAATAAACATTTTATAACTTTCGAGCATATGAAAGTTATTTGTACATCTGTTAATCATTCTCCTCATATGCCAGTAATGCCCGTACAGGGAAAGTCGCCACACAGAACTTCAAAAACACACACACACACACACAAAATTCAAGGAAAATAAATTATTTCAAGCAAATTTTTTCTATCAAAAGTAGGTCTAGGGGATGAGTTATTAAAGCATTGTCCCTGGTCTTCATTTCACTCCATAAGCATTGCAGACTGGTTACAATTGCTTTTTAATGGGCATTTTTTCCATCCACTGTTTTTTACGTGTACAGTTTAATGGCTTTTACACTATATTCAGAGCTGTGCAACCACCACCACAATCAATGCAAGAACATTTTCATTACACCAAAAAGAAGCTCTTCATCCCTTAGCTGTCAACTTCAAACTGCTCCCCTCTACCCCAGCCCTAGGTCCATTCCTGTTTATGAATGAAAACATATCTTTTACTAGAAGACAAAAAGCTATGAAGAAAACACTGAGTATGTCCCTACCATATACACTTGCAAAGTGGCTGGCCCCATGCTCCCTTCTACCTACTTTAACAGGACTTAGCTGTTTCTCTGTCACATTAGCATTTCTTTACTCTTCCTGCCCAAATGGGATGATTGTTCGTGAGAGGAACTTCCCAGAGGCCCATCAGCTCTTCAATGGGAAGCATCAACAGACAGTTTATGCCCTAGGATTCTTTGAAACCCTCAAAAACCTCTCCTTTCCGTTTCTACCGATCCTGCACCATGATGTCATGAATTTTACCCAATCCCAATGAAGTTCCTGCTCTGAAAGCCTGCCTTAAATCTGTAATTTTCAATCATCAGACTTTCCTTTCTCCTACCAAGATGTTGCCAACACTTTGCTTTGCCAAGTGGTCAGTGTCAGATCATGGACACCTGGACTTTTGACTTTGGTAATCAACCTGGCCCTGGGCTTAGCATTTCCCAAAAGATATGTTGATGGACTGAAACTTTCCCAGAGGAAATGCTAATGGACTTAGCCCGATATGTTAACTAAGCTGGTGTGGGAGGGGGAAAGCAATGAGATGTAAATGACCTACTGAATATGTCAATAAGCAAACTCTCCCTTACAGAAAGGTGTATTAAAAAGGTGCCTGCAGAAGTGTAGGTGGCGATTCCTACGGGCCCACGAGGAGGACCGGGAGCTACCCCCACCCCCCTCCGCCGCCGTTTCCCTTTCTCCTACGGGCCGTTGAGTCAGTCTGCGGAATTGCCTTTCCTCTTAACCCTCTTCCCCCTTCCTTTGTTCCCTCAATAAACCAGTTATCTGTTCCCACAGCAGTCTCTGGGCGATTTCTCAGAGCAGGGCTACCCTGACATTTAGCAATATCTCATTCACAGGCTGTTGGTGAGGTCTGGGGACGACTCTGGACAGAACAGAGGGCAGAGAGCATGGAGCCTGCACCCACCACAGTCCTGAAATCCAGTTTGAGGGGCCACTGACTTACTTTCCCTGCTTGCCCCAGAGGCGCCTGTATCTTCAGGAAACCTACCTATGCATACTGAATAAGGGAGAGGTTAGGTTCATAAAAGACAAAGGAGCCTCGTGGAAACTGAAGCCAGAATTTCCAAATGTAATAACCCCCAAATGGCAATCTCAGGGTGCATGTAGAAAGTAACCACATGTGAGGGAGTTACAGACCCTCGTCTCTTTCCAAGGCTGGAGCAGCTGAAGGGGCCAACATGCAGTGAAGGAGATGGTAACTTAAGTAAAGCACACATGGGTGCTTTAGGGAACCCAGGTGAGAGGCAGTGGGCTCTGTTCCTAACAGTGCTTGAAAGCCAGCAAAGCACGTGACAGCTGTCTGTGGGTGTGCGTGCGAGCCCAGGCTGGGGAAGGGGTGCTGGCCTATGCACACATGCACAATAGTAGTGGCAGAAGGAAGAAGGAACGTGACTTCCTAGGTAGCCTGCCCTAGGGCTGTGAATCCTTGCTGGGTGCCATTCCCAGTAAATCTTCATCAATTCTGACCCCACCTCTTCAGTCCTTGCCTTGCCTCTTTGACACTTAGCACTGGCACCCCATTCTGGACTTCATTTGCCACAACCCAGGGGTGCCACTGACTACCTTAGTCCAACTTCAGGCATACAATGCCCCAGCAGTGCCTGCCTCAAAGCAGTGCCTGCCAGGGGCCTGCTCAAGTCCAGTATCCTGCAATACAGGCAGGGAAGAGCACATCTGCACTGCAGTGAACGCTGCTGCTCACTACCACCTCAAAGCTTCTTCAAGGCCACATCCTGCCACTGCAGACCCCAGTGAGGCAGCTTGTGTATGTCATGTCCCAAGGAAACCTGATTTTTTGTTTACCCCCTTCATTCTAGCATTGGTATGATGGAGCCAGGAGATGTGAGATGACAGTGAGTTAGTTACCCTTGAATGGG